>NW_028236863.1:0-81126 GCF_017979445.1 Akebia trifoliata
GAGATCTCGATAGAAAATCCCTGGGTACCATTTGATTATCTTCACTTTGTCTGTGGCTTTCAATATCTCTAAGGAGAAGACTACAGTAGATTTTATGGCCATTTTGTCAAGGATGTACGAGAAATTGTTTACCTCAAACAAAGTTTTCTTGATGAAAAGGTTATTCAACATAAAGATGGTTGACGGTGATAGTGTAGTTGAGCATCTAAACAAATTCAATACAATCACAACATAGTTGGAATCCATTGAGATTATCTTTGAATAGAAATCAGGGCTCTACTAATTTTATGTGGATTACCAAATAGTTGGGATAGTCTGGTAATAACTGTGAGCAGTTCTTCTAGTTCCGATAAATTAAAGTTTGATGATGTTGTTGGCATCATCTTAAACTAGGAAGCTCGTAGAAATCTTCGAGATCAGCTGATACTTCAGGAAATGCTTTGAATGCGAAGGAAAGAGTAAAGGCCGATCAATTTCGAAAAAGGGCATGTCGAAAACACCACAGGCAAAAAGGGTCACTTCAAAAGAGATTGCAAACCTGCAAAGAAACCTAAAGTAATCAAAAATCAAAAAGGTAAATTATCTATTAACCTTTTTGATGGTAGTGATTCCGATACATTGACCTTATTTGTTTCCTTACACATGGACACATAGATAGTAGATTCTAGAGCATTATTCCATAGAGGCATTCTATAGAACTATGTATAAGATGATTTTGGTAGAGTATATCTCAAGGACAATAAGCCTTGCAGCATTGTTGGTAAGGGTGATATGTATATAAATCTGTCGAATGAGATGTCTTTATAGTTAAAAAATGTGAGCATGTTCCATAGTTGAAGAAGAATCTGATTTTAGTAGGATAGCTTGGATAGTTTGGATACTCACCATGTTCTTAGGTGAATTCTGGAAGATGATCTAAGAGTTTATGATGGTAACTTGTGGCAAGAAAAAGGGGACTCTTTATGTTACATCTGGGACCTATAGTTATATAGTAGTGATTTCTACAGGTGTGAATGCTAATACTTGACATTGTAGGCTTGGAGATATGGCTAAGAAGAGGATGAAGGTAATGTACACCAAGGGTAAATTATCTAGGCTAAAGGAGGCGAATTTAGACTTTTGTGAATACTACATATTTGAAAAATAAGAGAATGTGAGTTTCTCAAAAGTTGGAAAGACTCCAAAATTAGAGAAATTGGAGTTAGTTCACACTGATGTATGGGAGTGAACCAAAATTTCTTCTCTTTGTGGTTTTCTTTATTTTGTCACCTTTATCGATGACAACACAAAAAAACGCTAGATTTATTTTCTAAAATAGAAGTCTAATGTATTTGGCGTATTCAAAAAGTGGAAAGCCTTGGTTGAGAATGACATTGGGTTGAGATTCAAGTGTCGGAGATCAAACAATGGTGGAAAGAATTACAGTGACGAATTTAAAGACTAGTATGAACATATTGGGATTAGAAGACAAAAAACTATTCCTAATAAGCCTCAACAGAATGGTATCATAGAATGCAAAAATCAAACCATTTTAGAGTGCACCAAGAGTATGAGAATACATGCTGGGTTGCTAAAATCATTTTGGACAGATACTATGAACACTACTGCATACTTGATCAATAAAGGACCCTTGGTTCCTTTGAAGTTTGATCTACCAAAAAAACCTTTGATAGAAAAAGATGTTAATTTATCCCATTTACAAATTTTGATTGTACCTCTTATGTCCACATCGATTCTAATGAAAGGAGCAAGTTAGATCCTAAGTCTAAGAAATGTATTTTCATTGGATATGTCATTGATGAAGAATATGAAAAAAAGTGTATTTTCATTGAGTATGGAATTAGAAGTAAGAATATCATATTTAATGAAAATTCAATGTATATGAAGAATATGAAAAGAAGAGAAGCTATTACAAATTCCAGGGATAATGGGCATGTTGAGTTTGGTGATGCACCATTTAGAGATGTGTTTAGGTTGGTGAATGAAAATACACAGGAAGAAACTCAAGATTATATCACTCAAGTTCCTCTACTTGAACCTAGAAGATCTACTAGAGTTACACAAGGAAAGACTCAAACTCAATATATTTCTTCTATCCATTATTTACTACTAACAGACAATGGTGAACCAGAGTGTTATAATGAAGCTAGGCAGGTTGAGACCAAAGTTAAGTGGGAGCAGACAATGGATGATGAGATGAACTCATTATCCACAAACCAAACTTGGGATTTGGTTGAGCTACCCAAGGACAAGGAGGCTTTGCATAACAAATGGATTTACAAATTAAAGGAAGAACATGATGGAACCAAAAGATACAAGGGCAGATTAGTTGTGAAGGAATTTCAACAAAAGGCAAGTGTCAATTATACAAATATTTTCTTTCCTATTGTAAAATTGTGTACCATCAGACCTGTTTTAAGTATTGTTGCAGTAAAAAACTTTCATAAAAAATAACTAGTTCTGAAGATAACTTTTCTTCATGGTGATTTGAATGAAGACATTTACATGAAGCAACCACGGGGATATTTGGCACCAGAGAATGAAAAATTGGTATGTAAACTAAAAAGAAGTTTGTATGGGTTGAAACAGGCACCTAGATAGTGGTACATCATGTTTGATAACTTTATGTCTTGTAGTAGGTATACAAGATGTAATGTTGATCACTATTTTTCTTTCAAGAAGTTTGATGACTCTTACATCATTCTTCTCTTGTATGTAAATGATATTCTTATTATAGGATAAAATATGACTGAAATAACAAAGCTAAAGAAACAATTTTCTAAAGAGTTTTTCTATGATGAATTTGGATGCATCAAAATATATCCTTGGTATGCAGTTAGCAGAGATAGGAAGAATAGAAGATTGTGGTTATCTCAAGCACAATACATTGAAAAAGTACTAAAGAGGCTCAATATGGATCATGCTAAGCCAATGAGTGATCAGGATCTAGAAAGTGATTTCTAGAGCCCTAATTACATAGACTTTATCAGTAAATTATACACTAAACCCTCTAATTAGATATAGTTCATTGTTAGTACATAATAATTCTTATTTTCAATTTAGTTATGTATTTCAGTACTAATTACTATTATTTAGGTGTAACAAGAAATATTCGTAAAGTTTCAAGACAAGTCAAAAAAATCCGAAGTTACCACTATGATCTAGGATCCAAAATAAGATCAAGGACCAAAATTCAAGTCATTTGGGCCCACTTGGACCGTGGCGCCTTGATTAATGGCAGCGGCGTGGTCAAGTCAGTGAATCCAATCTCAAGGTTTGTGCAGGAGCTTGGTGGCTGAATACCATTCGTATTGAAGTAGGTTTTTAAGTTATTGTAATTTTGGAATGTTTCTAAAGTCCTAATTCCCACAAGAAATCCAAATCTGATCTCTTTATAAATAGGAGCTCAGGTTAAAGGGTATCTCATCTCATCTCCCTTAAAGATCTCTCATCTCTTTTGAGATCAACTTTTCTTCTTCTATTCTTTTAATTTTAGATTTTTAAATTTTAAATTTTTTCTTTCTTAGTTTAAAGATTGTAAGGAGACTCTGCCAATTTCAGAATCAAGAGCAATAAAAAAGAATTCTTTTCTCTCATATCTATTCCCTTTTCTTTTGTATTTATTTTATTTATTGTTCTTGTGATGATTATTGGCTAAACTTTTCATTAGATCAATTGAGGAAGTCGGAGAAAGATTTTATCAATGTTTCGTTGTTCTTATAATAATTGCTTCATAGTTTTATTGTGATAATTGTTAAGTTAGTATTATCGGATTAAATATTGATTGTTTCTCAAAGTTTTGATGGTTCATTCTTTGACAAGTTCAAGGTAAAACATGCTTCACAGAGAACAATTAATACTTGTCTTATAATCTTGGCTTAATTTCTCGCATACTTTCAATATTGTTTCTATTATAACTGTTTGATTTTCCAATCCATAAACATTAGTTTTGTTTAGTGGATCGAGATATATATAGAACTATAAATTGATGATAAAGCTTATGAAGGTAGAACCGACTGATCTACACTTCTTTATAGTATTTTTAATCCATTTTTCTTTAGTAGTTTATGGTAGATAATTCCATCTCGAAAATTATTTTTCAATTGCTTGTTAAAATTGGATTGGATTTAAAGTAGAAAGATTTTTAGATTAACGTTGTATTTGTGGTTCGACCTTTTGCTTACCAAGATTTTCTTTTATTCTTATTTTATCATCATCTATACCTCGAACAAATTAGCATTGCTACTAGGGATACCGGTGTAATCCAATATCTTTTATCCGAAAATCTGATTCGATTTTCTTTTGATCAAAATTTTTATTTCAGAAAAATTTGAAAAAAATACCACTAGATTCCTAAAGTCAATACAAACAAAACACTAAAATTTGAGCTAATTTCATCAGAAATTTTCCACGACGCCTAAGTCAATTGAGGCACCGCGGTCAAACCTTGAGATTCGCGCTTTAAATTTTTATAGAATATGTTTTTAGACTTTTGGATTCTAATGAGTACATAAATTTTCTGGAATTTTAATTTTAATTTTTCTTTTATTTTTAGCCAAAGGATTCGACAAGGAGCAATGTGGTTGGAAAATTTTATTCCACCACCCGAATCTGATTCTTTGACGAATAAGCAATAACTTTTTTTTTTAGTTTCTGTTTAGAATAGAACTATAGTAAGATTTTCTTTTAAAAGTTTTAATTTATTTTTAGAATTTAATTTTAATTAATCCAAGAGGGCTCGAATTGTCATAGAATTAAGGGAAGATGACAATGGGACATAACTGTCTCGGCTCCTTGAGTTCATATACCAAGTTTGGTCTCAGTGGCCCGAGTCAACTTAACTCGATCAATGCCCGTCTAGAATAGGAAGTAAAACTCAAAACCCCTACGTAACTCTTGTAAGTGGGTTTTTGTATTAAATTTGAGTAAGTTGACTGCACACTTCCAACTACATATTAGTAAAAAAAGAACCCTTATAAGGATGGTGCGAACAAAATAAGAATCAAATTTCATCACCAAATTCTTGCCCTATTAGGCAGGCCAATAGGCGTAATTCTAAAAATTCTTATTGGATGTCGACACCTAGTTCATTCGACCAACCATACCACGAAAATAATTGGTTTCCCTCGGATACCATGTTTTGTCAGAATGAGTTCACTCAAAGTAGTCATTTTGGTAACCATGATGATTTGTATATGCACGACACCTCGATGATGAACCAAATCATAATTTCCCAATAATCCTATGATTTTCACCAATTTTTCGATTATAGAGCTACAGAGCCTGAGTCAAGATCCACTCATTCATATTTGTCTTCTCCTCAATCTTCATCATTAGCGTCCATGATAACTGAGTTCTTATTTCAACAACAACAACAATAGCTCAATCAACTACAACAGTTCATCCAAATCCAACAACAACAACTCTAAGACATTTGTCAAGCGTTAGTCAAAATGGAGTCTTAGTTGAATCACCTTGTATTACTTTTAGAAGAAGGGCAAATTGATCAATTCAAAACTGAGGATATTTTAATCCTGAAAATTCCACTATTTTTTCAAAATAACCTTAGTAACCAGTTCCATTATTTTGAGGATTTCGATGATTGTCTATCAATAACTGATAACCCTTTCTCAATAGAAATTCAAATACAAACCACTGAGGTTACAATTCCAACCGAAACAATGATGAAAATCCAACTCGATCCGCTTACTGTGCCTTTAGAAAAAAGAAAGAATGATCAATTTTCAAATGAGATAATCCCCGAAAGTCAAATTGTGTCTCAAATTTTCAATAAGCAAGTTGATTGTATAAATTTGACTAAGGAAATTAATCAACCATCAAAGGAGACTGTTGTACAAGAGGAATCAAGAATCAACTCTAATTTGTTAACCACACCAATTTCAACCACTGCTGATCTAACTTCTTATCCCATTCAGCTTATCATTTCACAAAATTGTAAACACCTTGTCTATCTTACAACTTCTATTCTCTTTGAAAATATGATGATTAAAAATTATTTCGAAAAAGTAATGACAATAAGAACTGAGGACAAACGAGGAATGTTGATTATTTTAAAAAATCATTTTCATGTCCTAATGATGATTCCAATTTGTCTTCCTACTATTTGAGGTGGGAAATCGATCACCGTGTTTGTAAAATTACATGCTAAGAAAATTCCTAAGAATCGAACCTTTTGATAGGTTCAACTGAAGACATTAAACTTAGCATTGCTTGAGAGGCAAACCATGTGTTTTTATTTGTTTTTAGTAATATAGTTAGGATTTCTTTTCTTATAATTTTAAACTTTCACGTAAACCTTAATCTCCATCTCTTTCTTTTTTTCCCAAGCCAACTCTTAATCAAACCAATCAATCAGAACTACTAGGACTGTCGACTGATCAACAATTATTGATTGAATAGCAAAGATAGATAATGACCTACATTGAGGAAAATAAGGCACATCCTAATGCACGGGCCGTCAAGAATTTTGATTTTGATTAGGATATCTTTTTTAGATTAGGATTTTATTTTTTTTTTAGATTATAATATTTTTAATTTCTTAGTTAAGTTATTTTTCAATGCTTAAGTAGGATGTCTTTTGTGCAAATCTGTTTCGAAAATTATCATTGTTATAACTCTCACTCTTTTCAGATAAATTGTAACAAGAGTTTGCAAATTAATGCCCATCCGTTTTTAGTGTGATCTAACCCTTTTTTTTTCTCTCTTTTTTTACTACTGTTTATTGAGGACAATATGTCATTAGGTTTGAGCGTGTTAGGTTAGCTCACAATTGCATTACATTTCATTGCTAGTTTAATTTCATATTTTCAGAAAAAAATAAAAAATATTTAACACTTGCAAAATATTTTCTTCAAAATCTTTGTATGTACTTTTCATTTATGAATTTCAAATTTCAGGTTCATTTAATTTTTTATCATGAGTTCTTTTTTGTTATTCCTCATCAAGAAAATAAAAAAAATTACTTTGAAAATTCACTGACACTTTTGAATGAGTCACTGAAAAAGTTTGACCATCTTCTGGAACAAGTGTTGACCATTTTCTCTACTTGAGTGTTAGAAGAAACCAAATCGAGTGAACTATGACTTTCTTATCCTTTGGTTAGTTGGTTAGAAGAAAAACAGAATTGGATTTAGTATGACTTGGACAATAACCATAGGATTAGACTGAGTACCTTGAAAAGGGTTACCAGTTTTTTAAAAAAAAAATGGTGATTAGGCAGGAATATCACAGATAAAGTCCCTTAGAGGTATTAAAGTGAACATCCATACCTCTCACAATCCTTGATAGAATGCTTAGTTTTGAATTAGAACTTAGATAGAACCGACCATTCTTAGCAGTTAGGAAGTGAAATCTTATTCTCGAAGAGATGTTACTTTTAAAAGAAAAATCAGAAAAATTACACGAACACTCAAGTTATCTTTAAAATTTTTAAAGTGAGGAATGGAAACTAGAATTTTGCTCAAATGTATGGACTTTTGACTGATTTATGAAATGTCGTTATGTTTACCTTACAAACTTTGATTTTGATTTTAATATTTTTAAAATGTTGAAATTTTGTGGATATATTCTCTACAAATCCTCACGAGTCAAACTCATCTACCAGGAGTTTAAGGATTTGTTGCATCCGCTAAATGCAATCATATAACCTACGAAAATAGTTTATACTTTAAAATTTTACATTACTTTTGCTCAAAACTAGCAAAATCTAGATTTGAGGGTGTGATCAAGACCTAAAAAGTGATTTTTAGAGCCATAATTACATAGACTTTATCAGTAAATTATACACTAAACCCTCTAATTAGATATAGTTCATTGTTAGTCCATAATAATTCTTATTTTCAATTTAATTATATATTTTGAAACTAATTATTGTTATTTACGTTTAACAAGAAATACTCGCAAAGTTTCAAGGTAAATCAGAAAAATCCAAAGTTATCATTGTAATCCAAGATCCAAAATAAGACCAAGGATCAAAATTTAAGTCATTTGGTCCCATTTGGAGCACGGTGCCTTGGTCAATGGCAGTGACATGGTCAAGTCGGTGAGTCCAACCTTGAGGTTTATGCAAGAGCTTGTCGGCTGAATACCATTTGTATTGAAATAGGGTTTTTGAGTTATTGTAATTTTTGAATATTTTTGAAATCCTAAATCCCACAAGAAACTCTAATCTGGTCTCTCTATAAATAGGAGACCAAACTAAAGGGTCTCTCATCTCATCTCCCCCTAAGATCTCTCATCTCTCTTGAGATCAACTTTTCTTCTTCGATTCTTTTAGTGTTAGATTTTTATATTTTATATTTTTTCTTTCTTAGTTAGAAGATTGTAAGGTTACTGTGCTAGTTTCAGAATCAAGAGCAATAAAGAAGAATTTTTTTCCTCATATCTATTTCATTTTTTTATGTTTATTTTATTTATTGTTCTTGCGATGATTATTGGCTAAACTCTCCGTTATATCCATTGAGGAAGTTGGAGTAAGATTTTATCAATTTTTCATTGTTCTCATGATAACTGCTTCATAGTTTTATTGTGATAATTGTTAAGTTCGTATTATCGAATTAAATATTGATTGTTTCTCAAAGTTTTGATGGTTCATTTTTTAATAAGTTCAAGATGAATCATGCTTCACAAATAACAATTAATACTTGTCCTATAATCTTGGCTTAATTTATCATATACTTTCAATCTTGTTTTTATTATAACTGTTTAACTTTCCGATCCACAAACCTTAGCTTTGTTTAATAGATCGAGATAAATAGAGAACTATAAATCATTGATAAAGCTTGTGAAGGTGGATCCGACTGATCTACACTTCTTCATAGTATTTTTAATCCCTTTTTTCTTTAGTGGTTTATGTTATAGACAGTTCCATCTTGAAAATTATTTTTAAATTGCTTGTTAAAATTGAATTAGATTTAAAGCAAAAAGATTTTTGAATTAACATTGTCTCTCTGGTTCGACCCTTGCTTGCCAAGGTTTTCTTTTGTTTTTATTTTATCATCATTTATAGCTAATCATTTTGTGCTTTCAAGAAGGTAAGAAATGACTACAAATGAGGAGCGAGAATACACGTCAAAGGTACCATTTGCTTTAGTAATTTGTAGCCTTATGTATGTTGTGGAATTTACTAAACCAGACATTGCACAAGCAATGAGAGTTGTAAATAGAGTTATGAATAATCCAAGCAAGGAGTATTGGAAGACTGTGTAGAGGATTATGAGAAATTTGAGGGGTACCACAGATCTATCTTTATGTTATAATGGAGCAAAGATTAGTCTACAGGGGTATGTTGATTCTGATATGGCAAGAGACCCAGATGGCAAAAAAAGTACCACAGGTTATGTCTTTACATTGGGTAGTGCAACGGTGAGTTGGATTTCAAGATTGCAGAAGATAGTTATTCTCTCGACTACAGAAACAAAATATGTTGCAATTACAAATGCGTGTAAGGAAATTGTATGGCTTCAATCTCTTTTGAAGGAGTTGGGTAAGGTGCCAGATGATTGTAAGTTGCACAATGATAGTCAGAGGGAAATTCACTTAGTAAGGAACTCAACATTTCATTCGAGGACGAAGTATATTGACATCAGGTATCACTTTATACGTTTACTTCTAGAGAAGGGGGTGTTTACTTTGGAAAATATTAACACAACTGTGAATCTTGCAAATATGTTCACCAAATTAGTTACTCTTAAGAAGTTGGAGACTTGTTCAGCTTTTATTAGACTTCAAGCTTAGAAGACAAGGATGATTCACATTGAGTTTGTTATCGAAGCTTTACTTTTTAGATGCATCATGTTTAGTTGGAGATATTCTTGATTAGTCTTCAAGTGGGAGATTGTTGTGGTCTGTGTAGCCTGATAGTGCTAGTCAAGCATGAGGTATTGTAAATCAAGCCACACCTTCACCTAAGGATATTTTCGTAATTTCACTACTATTATGTAAAACCCTAGTTACGTTTCGTTGGGTATTTATATTTCTCATTTTTTGGTGAAAGGGTGTAATCTATAACTGTGAGTTTTCTTTTCATAATGGAATCGGTGTGATATGTGGACGTACCTCAATCTTGAGGGAACCACATAAAATCTTTGTGTTTATTTGTGTGATTGCAACTTGTGTTTGTTTTTCAATTCATTTTCTTGTTTCAATTGCATCTATTTTTCTTAACATTAACTTCTTGCTCTTGATGAATATATTGTGTGAAGCTACAATCTGCTTCAACCTCTATGCACATCCTAGCATAAGAAAGCATGGATCTACTTGCAACGGAGTTATCCATACGGATAGGAGATCAAATCATGTTCAAACAATTAGAGGACCTGATGAAGAGGGGGAGTTGATGTAATCTTATCCAAAATGGAATAGATGACAACATATTCCTCGAAGGTTTAATCTCTAGGGACCAATTTTGGAGAATGAGAGAACGACCTCCTAATGAAGATTCATCCATGAATGACCAAACCTAAAGATAATTGATACAAACTGAAAACTAGAAAGCAGATTGCTTACATGTCTTGCGATCTCCGAAGACAGAAACAAAAACCATGATTTTTTAAAAGGTTTTTCTAGATACCTATGTTTACAAGAATATAGAGTCTAACAAGAAGTAATCAGCGTCCAAGAAACGACGGATAATTTTCCAATAATTCTCTCACCAAGAATCCAAGAAAATGAAGCAAATCATTACTAAGCATCTCGTTGACAGGACGTTCATGAATAAATAATATTCTCTGTAGAAACGCGAAATTCCCAGAGCTACTCTCTCTTAAATAGGCCCTCCCCTCTGAACAAAATCCTAACAAACTTCTTACATTTTAACTATTTGACATAACCAGCAATTGGTTTAGATCCTACTTCAATTGTTAGTTCACATCCAATAAAGGAAAATGTGGCCTACACTACAACATAAAGGCCGAAACTTTCTGAAGATCATGACGAAGGTATCTACAGATATCCCCTCCCAAGTATGATCAATTATGCAATCTTTATATGTGATTAAAAAGTTAATTGACTATAGACATACCACACTTTCAGGAACTCCAGGAGGTGGCAAGGAGAAATTTCTTGGCGGAGGATGCCGAAGATACGCTCTCTTGTCAAATCGCCAGTCCGAAATTTTTAGAACTTTTAGCTCACCCTGAAAATGGAACAAGTCCGAAATTTTCTTAACTTTTAGGTCACCCTGAAATTGGACCAAATTCGATGCAAAAACAAAGAAATGGAAATGGATCTAAAGAAATGCAGATGAACATGTGTGGCACCACAGAATTCACATACAGATGAACGCAAATACAAGAAGCAAGGGCAAAACAATGCATGAGCATATAGTTGAAATATCATGGTTTTATAATGATTTCAGCATGGGGATGGGTGAATACCCTTTACCTTTGAATTGAAATTACATTCATTAGTGAAGTGAATGATGAACTTTTTCCCAACCTTGACATCATATGGAGGCTGTAATCAAACATGTCAAGAACTCGTTAGCACAACCTCTAGAGATATAGCAATGTCCACACCTAAAATTTTCAGTGTTTTACGCAAATGGATAAAACATTTTAAAAATTACGTAAACAAGTACGTTTTCAAAATGTTTATAAAACAGAAGAATTTATTGATTTTTGAGAACATAAAATTGTATGGCATTTTGCAATTTGAGTGAAATGGTCTTCATTCTTGTTAAACTAAATATTTAATTGACATATCCTATCTAAAACTGTAAATTTTATTGCATAGTCAAAATCATATATATATATTCTTTTTCAAGAAATACTGTTTCTTTTATAACAAAAATGGATAATCTATCCATCCATATAAATGTTTTGAATATGTATCTGGTCACATGAAATCATGAATCCTCACATCCGCTTACATTTTTCACCTGCAATTATCTTTCCCTACATGTAAGTGTGTGTGGAGAGGATCGGATTTAGGTATAACATTCCCAACCTGTAGCATAAAATCTTTAGGAAGAATATGCTTCACACCATGCAACGCGGATGCAATACCATACCCATACCTAGTAATAGGATACCAATGCAAACGCAAAAAGAATTATATAAGAACACTTAGGATTGGAAGTTATAGTTGAAATTAACTAAGAAGATATATATACAAAATCATTCCAAAAGTTCTCTCACATTTCTAGCACCCAGCCAAATTCTTCTCTAGTCTCCTTGTCTTTATTCATTTCTATTGAGACATTCTTCCATGTGGGTGCAATTTTCTTCAGCAAGGACTGTAATAGGTAATTTAGTTGACACCAAATGTGATTATCCAATTTCACATACAAGCAACAAAATTATGGCACATTAGAAAATCCCTAAAAGGATAATAGAGATGATGTTGATGATAATATTAATTGATATTTATTTCTTTCCTTTATCTAAGTCATCATATAAAATTTTAATCCAATTGGGATAAGTTCTCTTTATTGACCAATAAATAAGGGATATGGGTCATTTTTTATGAGAAGGTTTTTCTTCTTCTAGGGTTTGAGAAAGGTAGGGCCATGGGTGTACAAAGATTTCAGGGGCTTCATTTTGGGTTAAAACTAAAGGTTTTTCTTATAGTTTTCTCATTTGATTTTCATAGTGAAGAAATATGATCACAACCTGTATATGTAGGCTTTAAATAGGAGACAAGTAAATCTTGGTGTTCAATATTTTTTTTTAATATTTATTGCCTTTTGCTATATTTTTCGTTCATCGTGTCAACAGGTTACCTCCAAAAATTTCAACAATAATGATAATATCAATAAATAAACATTTGACGTGAATGAAAATTTGAAATGTAGAAGGATGAGTAGCTCTGTGGTTACTAGTTTGAGAAATTGAAGGGATTTCTTGAGGGTGATTCAAATCTTTTCTTAGAATTTCTAAGATGAAGATCATCCATCGATTCTCCCGTGTGGTTCTCCAATTCATTGTTAGTCTCTTAGAAAGCCATGGATTCTACCAAAAAGGTACGCAATTCCAACCCAAAAATTCATTCTATACACTTCTTTCTTGAGCTTGGGCATTGCAGGGATTAACAAGTCTACATTCAAGCTCAGAAAGAATCAATGGATGTCGGGTAAACTAAAATTTACCTCCATAGGAGATACGGAAAATTGGAAGAGAAATTCAGCAATTGGAAAGGGGTCCCCAACCCTAGCTTACCAATCAAAAAAGAAGATCATGCATCTGTGCTCTCAAGAAGATCATGCATTTGTGTTGTGTAAATGTCTTGTATTCTCTTGCGCTACGCATAACTATGGGGATGCAGGGGGTAGTGCCACCACGAAGGTACGAAAAGGGCAATCGTGTAATATTTTTTTAAGTGTTTTCTATTTTTGAGGGGTTTTTATTTTCGGGAGTTTTACATGTTTTTGTAACTCTCGATTATATAAATAGAGATCACTAGGTCTGCAAAACTTATAAGAAAATAGTTATTGTTCTTGTTATCTTCCCTGGACGTAGACACATTGCCGAACCACATAAATCCTTGTGTCTTGTGCAATTGGGCCGGTTATCTTTGCTATTTCATTTTTCAAACAATGCATTTGAATTTTTTTCAGAAATTTAAAAAATTAATAAGTAGGGATTAATTTTCACAATCATAATAGTTTCCTTATCCAAAAAAAAAAAAAAAAAACCTTGGGATATATAATTGAGAAATAGAATATAAATGGCCTAGCAAGTCAATTTGATCCAACTAATTTACCAAACAATATTAGCAACAAAACGGTCTACCTTCTTCATGATTACAGGAGAACTGCCAATTTGTTGAATATTTGTCACAGGGCCTTTCTTAAAAGGATAGAACTTCCTCATTAATTTCTCATGCGCAAAAGGCTGAATATAGAAAAATGTGTATGCTGCTGGATGTGCTCCACGTGCGAGGTTAGGCAGAGGATTTATAAATATGTGATCAGGTTCTGCCATCAGTATATATCTGTAATGGTCATATAACACAAAAACTTTAGGTTTTTGTTTTTTTTTTAATACAAGAAAAAAATATAGGTAATTCAAAGTATAAAGTGAACTTACTCTTCCTCAATTGCTGCTTTCTCCAGCCATTGCATGAAGGCCCATGGTCTATTTAAGACTATATATCCCTAGAAACAACATTTGAGTACAATGTGAAAGAAAATATTATGAACCTACGAGAGAAAGACATGAATTCGACCCCATTAGCTTTTGGTTTATTTAATAAGTTCGAATTCTCCCAAGGGGTGGCTGGGGGAACAGGGTTACCACCTAGGAACCTAAGAAGAAGGTCTTATATATATAGTGAAAGACCCATAGAGTGGACCTTGTTGAAAACAACAGAAGAAGAGACCTAAGGGGAAAGTACTATCTAAGGGTTCCAAAAATCTATGGAAGTCGACTGCAGATTGACTGTAGTTGTCTGATATGATCCCTAGAGAAAAAAACGTAACCTAATCTCCATACAATTAACGCCTTAGCTTTTGGTGTTTGTACAGTTTCATAACAGAAAATTAATAGACATGATCCAAGAGATAGTGCATGATTACTATCTCTTTTTAACAATAATATATTATTGTATGTTGTTTCATTTTGCAAAGGGGGTGAAAACGCCCATATTTGACGGGCCAAGGCCATTGAATTTCATAAAATTTGACTGACCAAAGCATTGAATTTTTCATTGTATAATTTTTTTTTCAACGAGTTGAAACCGTCAAATTAATGGAGGATGGGAGAAATTTGATTGCTCTAAGCCATCAAATCGGAGAACATAAAAAGTTTCAATGGCTTTGGTCCTTTGAAATTCGATTTGTAAAATTCGTGGGCGCTGGCCCATCAAATTTTCCAGTTTTCACCTAGTGTGATAACTTTTAAGTTTTAAACAAGTTATAATTATAAATAATGTAGGGCAGTTTCCCTTTTATACCAATTTGGTTTAACTAGAGTGAACCGAGATATTAACTCAAATTAAAAATATTCCGTTACATGCTTAATAAAATAAACAGGAAAACCAAAATCTGACCATTTTTAACGATTAGTATAACGGTGTTGTGGTAATCTCACCTAAAATGTTGTAATCTTTTAAATTTAATTAGTTTTCATGTAATGGTATTAAAGTAATTTTAAATTAACATCAGTACAATAAATATATACATCCTTGTTGGTAAGTATTTTCAAAACTTATACAGAGATATGTAGACTCAAGAAGGTTTGTATTTTTTTTTTTTAATTTAAAAATTCTAAATAATTAAGCTGATTTTTGTCTTATAAGAAGAAAAATTAAAAGGAAAATACTTATAGGATACAAGCAAATTGAATGGGTAGCCATATAATCTCCCATGAAGAAAAATTTCAAAGGGAAATACCCTTGAGATGCACACCAAATGAAAGGGATAGCCAAAAAATAAAAATAATTCGAAGATAGCCATATAAAACACAAGAAGTTATATATATGGGTCAGGTTCAAGGGACATATGAGAAAACATATGTAAAAAAAATGTAACATTAATAAATTTTTAAAATATGGGTTAGAAGTTTCAGATTGAGCTGATTTTTTGTGAGGATGATCTCTATGATGGGAAGATCATCCGCAAAAAAAATTAGTCCAATCTGAAACTTCTAACCCCATTAAAAGTGACTTAAAATGTGGACCGTCGATTTTTTACCAATTTTTGTCAATAACTTATAAATCACTTTTGATGGATTTAGAAGTTTCTGATTGAGCTGATTTTTTGTGAGGATGATCTTCTCATCATAGTGACCATCCTCGCAAAAAATCAGCTCAATCCAAAACCTCTAACCCATATTTTGAAAAACCATTGTTTTTTCATCTGTTTTTACATATGGCCCTTGAACCACCCCCTATATATATATATTCCTTATCATGGGTATCCCACCTTCGGGTGAGACTAATCCCACAGTCAAGGGCGGATTTACAATGAGGGCAGTGGGGGCACTTGCCCCCACAAGAATCTTAGAAGTCAAGAAGGTCATAGCTATTGTGAATTATATTGCCCCCACAAAAATTTTACCCTCTTAGTTGCCCCCACAACAAAAATTTTACCACATGGGCAAATTCCTTATTCCGCACGTGCCCAAAGTCATATACACTACCCCGTTGAAAAGTCCTATGTGCAACTAGTTGAGTTGAGGGTAGGGTGATCCCAAGGAATTCATTGCTTCATTGGTTTCACACACTTGACATGCCTGAGATCAAGGCTCGGCTTGCCACTACACTAACCTCTTGGGGTTAACAAGTTTTGTATGTATTATCATAATTTCACCAAGAATGTAACTACAGAAAGACAAGAAAGGGTCCCGTTCCCCACCCTAAGCTTTACCCTACACTTTAACAAATGTATTTTGTCCTACGTGGGTTAGAAGTTTTAGAATGGGCTGATTTTTGGTGAGGATGATCTCTATGGTGAGGAGATCATCCTCACCAAAAATCAGCTCATTCCAAAACTTCTAACCCCATCAAAAATGGTTTACAAAAAATGGACGGTCCACAATTTTTCAACTACTAAACATGGGGCTAAAAATTTCGGAATGGGCTGATTTTTGGTGAGGATGATCTTCTAATCATAGAGATCATCCTCACCAAAAACCAGCCCATTCCAAAACTTCTAACCCATGTAGGACAAAACACGTTTGTTAAAGTGTAGGGAAAAGCTTAGGGTGTTGAACATTTCCCAAAGAAAAAAAAAAAAATATATATATATATATTATATATACATGGGTTGGATTCCGTGTACACATATATCTACAACATGTTTTGTCTTATGTGGCTAAAAGTTTTGGATTAAGCTGATTTTTGGTGAGGATGATCTCTATGATGAGGAGATCATTCTCACCCAAAATCGGCTCAATCCAAAACTTTTAACCTTGTCAAAAGTGATTTACAAAAAATTGACGGTCCACGATTCTTCAACTCATAAATATAGGGTTAGAAGTGTTAGAATTGTCTGATTTTTGAAGAGGATGATCTCCTAATCATAGAGATCATCCTCGCCAAAAATCAGCTCAATCCGAAACTTTTAGCCCACAGGACAAAACACGTTGTAAATATATGAGTAGATATGTGTGTGCACGGATCCTGATATATTGGAAACCAAGTAATGTAATTAATAAAAGATTTCTCACCATATCTTGACCATATGGAAGAGGATCAACCACAAATGTTGGAATCTCATCCATGAGGTTATCAGGTTTTCCCGAATGCAGAATCCTGGTGTATCCACCCATATCATCTGATCCAGGCATCTCCATCACTCTCTTATACCAATATTACATAATTCGACATTGCCATTTACTGTAAGAGGTATCAACCGCGGTGACCGCGACATGGAAAGGTCTTTTCACATTCTTCTGATGAATCTGAAATATGGGTTGAGAAGATGTCGACAAAGTGGTGGTGGTTCTATTGTGAATCACTATCTTTATCAAGTTATAAGTCTCAAAGAAGAACCCTAGCATCCCAAGAACCACAAATAGAGATGATGCCCTAGATTCTCTTATCTTTTTTATCATGGTGACGGGTTCATAGCTTACTGTTTAAAAAAAAAATATAAATGATCTGAGTTGTTCCAAGTAATCTAATTTTTCTGTTGATGAAAATTGTTCCAAGATACAAAAAGATTAACTCCACAAGAACAAATATTTAATAATCAAACTGTAACTAAAACACAATCAGAGGGAAGGATAATGTTGAAATTGTGCAGTTCAAGCTAGTAAAGGCATGCAGGAAGAAATTAAATCCCAGAAGATAAATCTAGACAATTGTTTCTGTTTAGATGAAATAAAATTGAAAAAATCTACTAAATTATAAAATGGGACGTGTTTGGTGGACATCTAAAACTGACAACTATTTTTACACAACCACCCGAATTCCATCCATTTTTTCAATGCTCTCTACAACACAGCCAAAAGCCATTGGATCTTGTAAAATTGATGGCATCGAAAAAAAAAAAAGTAAAATATAGTCTACATCACTACATGACCGAAGTTGATCAAGTTTCTTTAAAGTATAATGGAAACACAAACATGGATTCAACCTAAAGAAACAAATGAGTAAAAAAAAACAGAATGAGAGAGAAGTGTGTGTGTGTGAATGCCTTACCACTGAAAAGAAATGGACGGACAAAGAAGTCAACATAGAGATATCAGAAAAAATAAATCGATTGGAGAGAGGATAACTAGCCTGAGCTAATTCGGAGAGAGCTTGAGGGAGAGAGAGAGGAAACATAGACGTTTCTTTCTCTTTTACATATTTTTAATTTATTGTGTAAATCAATAACAATTTATTGTGTAATTGTATAATACGTTTTATTTTGTTATTCACTGTTATTTAAATGCGTGAATCTAAATGCATGTTATTTTTGGTCAACGGGGCTGACGCCCTTTTCTCTCTTATGTACATTTAATAATCTTGTGATATTCAAAAACATGATGGGATGCAATGGAGTTGAAGAGGACAAAATATATAAATTTAATAAAAATAAATTAAAAATAATTATTATTCACCGTTCAATTTTATTTTTAAATTTGGGTGCACGGTAGCCGTCCATTTTCAACACCTTGGATCAAGCTAAAAAAACAATAATTTTTTAATATAAATATTTTCATGAAATCTAAAAGGTTGTGTTGTTAAATTGTCAATGTGGGCCTGAGAATCCTTTTAAATATTTGAAATCTAACTAAATAAATATGTGGAGAGTGGACAAGACAAAAAAGCTCTTTCTATTGTTGATGTCATTGCACTACATGTCAAACGTTTGATGGGTAGTGAGCCAACACGTCATAAGGTGTCTAGGGCATTAGCCAAAAACAGTGCCAATTTAGCATTCCTCTATTTAAATTTATATTTTAAACATGAGAAATGCTAAATAGACGTTGTTTTTGGCCAACGCCCTATGATATGTTGGCTCACAGTCCAACAAACATTCGACATGTGACACAATTACTTCAGCAATAGAGAGTGTTTCTCTCTCTTGCCCACTACTCACATATTTATTTTTTTTAGATTTCAAATCTTAAAAAGGGTAACTGGTCCCACATTGACAATCCAACAACAGTCTTTTAAATTTCATGAAATATTTCATATTAAAAAATTATATATATTTAAATATTATTTTTCGAGCTTGATCCAAGGTGTTTAAAATAGACTTCCACCGATCAAAAATAAAATTCAACAATCAAAAATAACTATTTAAAAAAAAAATAATTTAGTTCATATAATTTTGTCCTCTACAACTCCATTGCATTAAATCATGTTTTTGAATGTCACAAGATAATCAAATAAAAAAGTTTACTTTTTTTTCACTCAAGGCACGAGAGAAAAAGGAATGTCAAGGGCGTTGGCAAAAAATAACATGCATTTAGCATCAATCTTTAAACATAGACTTTGATTTACCTTGCCTTTAGCACTTGGTCTGACCATGCGTCAATGGACAATATGTTACACGGAAGAAAAAAATAGATGTCCAATCCATTATCCAATTCCATATTTGATTATTCAAATACTATTCAAAAAATTTGGTATTCAAATTTGAATTAGGATAAAAGATTATATTCATATCGTTATAGGATTCACTCAGTTACTATCAAATTCCAAATGAATTAAAAATATAATTATGTAATATTTATGAATAATTTTGTTGAAGTGACATCAGGTTGGAACCTCATATCGCACTTCTTGATGTGAAAGTGTATGGGAACCATAGATGCTTTTTATCGAGACATGCGTGAAAAAGCATTTATGATTCCTATCCACTTATATATATAGGGCAATGCTAGCATCCAATACTTCATGGAGACGTTAGTATTGTCTAACACTTTTTTTCCAATAATATTACTGCAGACTCCCAAATTTGAACGGGCCCTCAACATAATGTGTCTAAAAATACATGAAAATTGGAATGAGTCTCAAAACCCAAACCCTCCAAAAGCTTGTGTTATTTTAAATAAATTACTTAAGCCCCTTCTAACTTAGCCCATGGGCTAAGAACCTCACTTCTCAACCTACCCAATGCTACTCTAATCAAATCCAATTCAACTTCTAAGCTCATAAGATCCAAAGCCCAATCCAAAACTCTTATCCTAAGCATCAACCCAAATCCAACAATTACCACCAATCACGGTACCACAATGACCCAAGATCATCACAAGAGGACACATGTCACCACCATAACTCCTTTTATTAAGTCATTTATCAACCCCATCACCTTTCTCTAAAAAATTAGCCTACCCACATCTGACCTATACCTATGTCATAACCTACCTCCATCACTCTCTTCAAATCCCTCATCATAAGCCACCCCCACATCTCTTCTCCCTAATCAACTTACCAAATACACACACCTCACACCTATTTGACACATGTCACCATCTCCTCCATGCTCCTAAAAAAATCTACAATCACTCCCTTACATACTCTCATTCTTACTCTCTTACACAATATCATTCTTCTAATCAAAACTCACTCTACTCAACTCAAATGGGTTGAAGGATCCAACCTATTTAAGTTACAAAAATCAACTTACACCTTTTCCACAAATGCTCTTCCACTACCCTCAATTTACACACACCTTCTCTCACAAACCTCACACCATTCTACATATTTTCACCATTTCATCTTATTTTACCCCTAAAAGTTACCTTCAAAATCCTCCTTCTCAATGCAATCTCACTTACGATGTGAACTCCCTTGTTAAATCTCAAATTTTCATCAACTTTCAACTTTGCCCCCTTTCTCACAATCACTATATTCTCATCCACCAATAACTAAAAGTTTTACACCTCTAACATATCAAAATTAAAATATGAATCTAAATTGGAGCTTTTTTGTAACGCTAGGAAATTTATTACATATATTGAGGAATTAAGTAAACTATATTAACCTATTTTCTTCTTAGAAAATAAATAAATAAATTATTAAATAAATAAATCATAATATTATCGATCTAAAATAATAATTTCTATAAAGATAATTGTTAAATAAAATGTACAATTCAGAGAACCTTCTCATGATTATTATTGAAGAATTAAAACATTTAATCGAAGTAGATAAAAGTCAAAATTTTATAGGAAGTTCTTTTAGTCAAACAGAGTTACCGTTGAATTCAAAAGTATCGAAAAACATAATTTAGACTATCAACATACTTAAATTCTAATTTAATATGATAAGTTATGAAAATATTAATTTTATCAAGAAAATTTAGGTTGAAAGGTGTATCTTGGTCCGTAGAGAAAAATCTATAAATAATTTTAAAAATCTTAGATACACAATTCGAATTAGTCTAATGTAACAAACATAACAGAGCCCAATCAATTAAAAAAATACATCAACTCGTGTCAGAAGTTATATTTTAATTTTTCTTATGACGTAGGTGTCCGAACTTATGTTCAAGTCCCACTAGAGGGACCGAAAGAACCAAGGCCGGAGCTAAGGTATATGGGTCCCTACCCCAAGCACATGCAAGGTCCACACATCACACACACTGGGTAAGTGAGGGTGTGCCCTTGCATGTGGTCCCGAGGAAATACTACTCATACTTGGTATCGAAATCACAACCTATGGAATCTCACCGCTTGTTGGATCCAAAATTGCCATTGAGCTACCCCCTTAGGGTTAAAGTTATATGTTAGTTTTAATGTTTTTCAAAAAAATAAATAAATATAACTTTGCATTTTAAAATATTAATAATTATTTTAAAATAATTAACAAGTTTATTGTCATGACCTTGATTTTTGGCCAATATTTATTTATTTTGTGCCTTAGTAGTCATTAAAAGTTATCTTGATGGGTATATAGGTACGTCATGACACGTTGGAACACATTTTTGGTCACCCTTGAGGAATAGAGATTTGTTGTTTTGAATTTTATGTGCTAAGTTGATGAACCAATGGCATATATGACTTGACGTGTATTGAAAAAACAAGGGTTATTGGTTAGTGAAGAGAAAATTACGGAAGAAAAATTTTGAATGGTTTAAGTGCTTAGATTTTATTTATTTATTTTTTTTTTAATATTGAAATCGCGTCGACCCTTCTTCACTAAATCATGGATAAGGGTCCGATCAGTAAATTGGGGGTTTTTGAAGAATAGGAGTTGCCACCTAATTTAGGTCTAAGAACCATAAATGACTACAAAGGAACATGGGTTGGTCCACGGATCAGAGAGATGAGCAAGGGTTCATATTACGGGTTTCGGAAGGTGTTAGGCACCGAACCCGCCCGATCAACATGATCGGTTTCTAGTACGATCTAAAACAAACTTATGGTCAATAAGAAAGACTACGGTTAAGACTATGGTCAAATCATCATCATCAATTTATATCGGGTTTGCTACATGAATCCTATGACTAAGATTCTCCCATTATTATATGATTATTCTTTAAATTTCACAAAAAATAAAAGGATTTTAAAAAGCCATAATTAGCCTCATGATCTAAAATCGATTAAGAAATTCCACATGCAAGTATTTCTCAAACTGTCCCAAATAGAAACTACCAAATTGGAACTCATAGAATTTTCAAACTGGGAATCTGAAGTTTCACAAATTAGAATTCAAAAAATATATGTTGAATTTCCAAATTAGAAATTTAAAAGATATATTCTCCAAAGTAGTAAGTTTCAAAATATGTAAATTTTTGAATTAGGAACGCCCAAATTCCCATATGAATGTGAACCTTCTAAATATAAGAATGCAGAATCTTCTAAATTGGAAAATTGCTAAAATATGAAATTTCTAAATTAGAAATCTATGAATATATGTTCTCCCAAAATAGAAAACTATGCAATCCCATATTAGAAAGTTTCCAAATATGAGTTTCCCAATGATCCACAAATAAATTTCAAAAAAGAATGATATAAACAATGAAGTCTCAAATTAGAAGCTTATGGATTTGTCAAGAGTCACCCAATTGGAAATTTACCAAACAATAAAGAATCCAGGTTATCATACTTTCCAAATTGGAGATTGATAAATATCATTGCATAAAAAAATTCTAATTTTCAAATGATTCTTAAATCGACCCAAACGGGCAGCATGCACAACCTTCAATTTTTGCAAAGCAACTATCATGCAACGACATGCATACTCGTCATATTAAAAATATATCATCACATGGAATAGTCTTTATCACAAATTCGTTGTAGAAAGCATATAGAACCATCATGCTCAAACACAAGGATCATGTCACCACAAATTCATAAAAAGATGCAAAAATAAACAAATAAATAATTCTCCTGGTCCTATTAATATGCAAATACAAACAAAAATAAAAATAAAAAATCAAACAAGAGAGATGCCTAAAAATGTTCTCTAATCTTACCGATATGCAAAAGAACAGATAATGTATAGAAAAGAATACATAAAAATTATCCTAATCTTATCGATATAAAAACACAAAAAACTACATAAAATAAAAAATACCCTCCTAGTCCTACTTCTATAAAAATATGAAAAATACATAATAAAAAAAAAAAAAAAAAGCTATCGAATCTTATTTGATGTGCAAGAATAAATAAAATAAACAAAAATCGCATAAACAAGCGTTTCCCTAATCCTATCAATACATGAAAAAATGTCGTAAAGACGAAGAGTAAAAGAATAACAAAGATAAAAATAAATAAAAAATCCAACAATAAACTTACCTATAAAGAGAATTATCAAGAGTCGATTCCTTTAGGTATAATTCAAAAACTTGCGAGTATTCGCTGTTGTGAGGGCGTGGGAGACGAGGGCAGCTAGAGAAGCGTTGTAGTAGTGTTGGAATATAGCCTCACGGATTGAACAAATGGAATTACAATCTAAAGCTACACGTGTTAAACTAGAAGAGGAGAAGAAGAGTTAATTATTACAGTTAGTCTGTTATGATTTACTTAGTCTGTTATGTTTCTGTTATGACTTAGTTAGTCTGTTATTTTTCTGTTATGACTTAGTTAGTCTGTTATTTCTCATTTTGCCTTGTATAAATATAGTTCAAGTACTCTGTAATTCAAATAATCCAATTTCAATTCATGAAAGTATTTTTCAGTTCATCTCATCTACTTTCATCTCCATGATCTTTTCTCACAAACCAAAACTTCAATTCATCTAAAACTTGACATGGTATCAGATTAAAAATCAAATTTTTTTTTGCTTCCGTGACCTTCCAAAAATTTTGCTCTGAAATCTTTGTCATTTTCCTTCTACATACTTTCTTGCATTTCTTGGAGAAATTCCAGAAATGACTTCAGACGACGAAAATTCTATCCGTTCTCATACTTCTCATCGCACGATCAATCCTTCGGATGATTCATCAAGTCCATACTTCTTGCATCCAAGCGACAATCCTGGTGCATTACTTGTTTCAGAAATCTTTACTGGTGATAACTATATCGCATGGAGTCGATCAATCACCATTGCTCTAACAGTCAAGAACAAAGCAGCGTTCATTGATGGTACGATTCTTGCTCCTCCTGTTAATCAGTGTGTTCTTCATACTGCTTGGCTGCGTGCCAATAATTTGGTTCTCTCGTGGTTAATGAATTCTATTTCCAAGGAAATCAGAAACAGTCTTCTTTATGTTGCATCTGCTGTTGATCTTTGGAAAGAGTTGAAAACTAGATACTTACGAAGCGATGGTCCGAGAGTTTTTCATCTTGAAAAATCTCTAAGTTCTATTACTCAGGGTTCTTCATCGATCACTGAGTATTTTAGTTCTTTCAAGACCTTATGGGATGAGTATGTTAATTACAGACCATTCCCAACTTGTAGCTGTGGAAAGATGGCAACATGTACCTGCAACCTGTTTGATTTTTTACTCATTAGACAGCAGTCTGATTATGTGTTAAAATTCTTGGTTGGCTTAAATGACTCCTACGCTTCCATTCGAAGCCAATTGCTTATGGTTTCACCATTGCCGAGTATGGCACAAGTATTCTCTTTACTACTTCAAGAGGAAAGCCAGCGACAACTCAATAATTCTGTCAGCAATGAAACTCATGTTTTGCTTGCCAAACAGAATAATCAGCCACCTGTTCCATCGAAGTTTTTCAAAGACAAACAAAAGAGATCTTCTCTATATTGCACTCATTGTGGATACAATGGCCATACCGTAGAGAAATGTTTCCAACTTCATGGATACCCTCCTGGCTGGACTGGACCAAAAGGGAAACGGAATCCACCTACTGCTCATGCTGCTATGTCAACCTCTGAGGTCTATATTCAAAACAGTAACGAGAATCAAAAGTTTTCTTTAACTTCTGAGGACTTCAATAAATTGCTAGCACTTGCAAATTCTAACTCATCGCCAATACCTACCCAAACACCTTCACCAGCTGTAAACATTGTTACTTCTCAATTTTCTGGTAAACCTTCAAACCTTTGCTATTCTGTTTCTTCCTCTTTACAATATGTATCCTCATGGATTCTGGATACAGGTGCAACAGATCATATGATCTGTTCACCACTATTATATTCATCTACACCTACATCAATCAATACTTCTATTAATTTGCCAAATGGGAACTCTGTTCCAGCTTCACATATTGGCAATGTTTGTCTCTCAAACACATTATATTTGCATGATGTGTTATGTGTTCCCAGTTTTTCATTCAATTTACTATCTGTTTCTAAACTAACAAAGCAGTCTAATATTTGTGTCTCTTTCTTTGACTCCTACTGCCTTTTACAGGACCATTCAACAAAGAAGATGATTGGGATTGCCTTTGAAAAACATGGACTGTACCACCTATCTCAAGCTCCTTCAAAAACTGCTATCTACAATCAACCCAAGTTTAATTCTTCATCTTTTGTCTCAGCTATTACTCAAAATCAATTAGATACTTGGCATTATAGATTAGGCCATGTTTCTAACTCGAGATTACCTTTTCTTAGACAGCTAGAGTCATCTATACCTTTCAATTCTACAAATGTCTGTGATGTATGTCATTTAGCAAAGCAAAGAAAGCTTTCATTTCCTGTATCTCAAACCAGTTCAAATAAAATGTTTGACTTGATCCATTGTGATATATGGGGTCCCTTCAATGTTGTTTCCTACTCTGGTTTCAAATACTTCCTTACTATAGTTGATGACTATACACGTTGTACTTGGGTATACATGCTCAAGATGAAATCTGAAGTTCCTTCTATCCTCAAAAATTTTTGTACAATGGTAAAAACACAGTTTAGTATTTCTATCAAAATAGTAAGGTCAGACAATGGACTTGAATTTCTTTTGCCTCAATTCTATAATGACAATGGCATTATACATCAAAGAAGTTGTGTGGAAACTCCACAACAAAATGGAGTTGTGGAGAGGAAACATCAACATTTATTAAATACTGCTAGGGCCTTAATGTTTCAAGCAAACATGCCTTTCATCTTTTGGAGTGATTGTGTGTTAACTGCAGCACACATTATAAACAAATTCCTACTCCTCTTCTCAAAAACAAAACACCATTCGAAATGCTATTTGATAAACCACCTAATCTTTCTCACCTCAAAGTGTTTGGTTGTCTTTGTTTTGCCTCAACACTCACAAATCATAGACATAAATTTGACCCGAGAGCTACAAAATGTCTATTCTTAGGTTATCCTTCTGACATAAAAGGCTACAAATTACTTGACCTTAACACAAATAAGGTCTTCATCTCAAGAAATGTAGTATTTTATGAAAATGTCTTTCCTTTCAAGGCTTTTCCATCTAATCCTGAGATACATACCTTCTTATTTCCTCCAACAAATTCTGCTTCAGATTTCTATTTTCATTCTTCTGATATTCATTCTGATCAAAATCCAACTTCACATCAGAACCTTAATTCAGATCAGAATATCACATCCAATCCACACCTCATCGCCGATCAAAATCTTCCACATCATCAACTACCTTTGAACAACGATTTTATTTCTCAAATAGCCTCACAACCTCTTAGAAAATCTTCAAGAATTAAACAAATGCCACATTACTTGCAGGATTACTATTGTGGTACTGCTTCACAGATTTCAAATGCAACTCATTCATCTGCTATTGTTGCTTGCTCTCCTAACAAAGGTATTCTATATCCCATATCTGATTTTCTTTCTGCAAATCGATTGTCCACTTCTCATAAAGCCTTTCTAGTATCCCTTTCAGCCTCCCAAGAACCCAAAAATTATAAATTGGCTGCTACAATTCCTGAATGGCAATCTGCAATGCAAAATGAAATAAATGCCTTAGAGTTAAATAAGACTTGGGAACTTGTTACTCTTCCTAAAAATAAACAGACCATAGGTTGTAAGTGGGTATTTCGAATCAAGTATAAGGCAAATGGAACTATAGAACGACACAAAGCTAGATTGGTAGCTAAAGGTTACACTCAACAAGAAGGATTGGACTTCTTTGATACTTTTTCTCCAGTAGCAAAGATTACTTCCATTCGGCTACTGCTTGCTATAGTTGCTATTAAAAATTGGCATATTCACCAATTAGATGTTAATAATGCTTTTTTACATGGTGAATTGCATGAAGAAGTTTATATGGAGTTGCCCCCTGGTTTGGTTGTCAAAGGAGAAAATAAAGTTTGTAAACTTTTGAAGAGTCTCTATGGTTTGAAACAAGCATCTAGGCAATGGTTTGCTAAACTGTCCACAGCATTGCTTGACTATGGTTTTACTCAAGGTAGCTCAGATTGTTCTTTGTTTATCAAGAAATCTGACTCATCCTTCATAGCTTTACTAGTCTATGTAGATGATATTCTTTTAGCCAGTGACAGCTTGCTTGAAATTCAACTGCTCAAAACTTTTCTACATGATAAGTTTACAATTAAAGATTTGGGGGAACTCAAATATTTTCTCGGATTGGAGGTAGCAAGATCTAAAACTGGCATATCAATTTGTCAAAGGAAGTATGTTCTAGACATACTTGAACAAGCTGGAATTCTTGGTGCAAAACCTGCAGCTTTTCCAATGGAATCGAATTTAAAGCTCACTGCTTCAGATTCTGATTTATATGAAGATCCTTCAGCCTATAGAAGATTAGTTGGGAGGTTGTTATACTTAACACTAACTCGACCTGACCTTGCCTATTCCGTCCAAGTTCTCAGTCAATTTTTAGCCAAACCAGCTGTTAGTCATTACCAAGCAGCCATTCGAGTTCTCAGGTATCTAAAGGCGACCCCTGGACAAGGATTATTCTTCCCAGCTTCATCAGAATTGCAGCTCAAGGCTTTCTCAGACAGTGATTGGGCAGGGTGTATTGACACTCGAAGGAGTGTAACAGGCTTTGCCATCTTCTTGGGTGATTCATTAATTTCATGGAAGAGTAAAAAGCAAGCTACCATCAGCAGATCTTCTGCAGAAGCAGAATATCGGGCCCTTGCTTCAACAGCTTGTGAGATTCAATGGCTCCTTTATGCACTACAGGACCTAAGTATCAACCACCACCTGCCAACTTTGGTTTATACAGACAGTAAATCAGCATTATCTATTGCAACTAATCCAGTCCAACACGAGAGAACAAAACACATACAGATAGACTGTCATCTTATTCGAGAGAAGCTGCAACAAAATATCATCAAGCTCTTCTATGTCCCTTCAAGATTGCAATTAGCAGATATTTTAACAAAGCCTCTAGGCTCTCTTCCATTTCATCATACTCTCCGCAAGATGAACATCCTAAATATACATGTTCATCTTGAGGGGGGGTGTTGGAATATAGCCTCACGGATTGAACAAATGGAATTACAATCTAAAGCTACACGTGTTAAACTAGAAGAGGAGAAGAAGAGTTAATTATTACAGTTAGTCTGTTATGATTTACTTAGTCTGTTATGTTTCTGTTATGACTTAGTTAGTCTGTTATTTTTCTGTTATGACTTAGTTAGTCTGTTATTTCTCATTTTGCCTTGTATAAATATAGTTCAAGTACTCTGTAATTCAAATAATCCAATTTCAATTCATGAAAGTATTTTTCAGTTCATCTCATCTACTTTCATCTCCATGATCTTTTCTCACAAACCAAAACTTCAATTCATCTAAAACTTGACAAGTAGCGCATGGAAAGACTGGGCAGCAAAGGGGCTGGATTACAAGGCTGTGGATGGCTGAGTTACAATGCTGTGAATGCAGCAGAGAAAGTGAAAAAGATTGATGGGCGTTAGAGGTGCTATAGAGTGCAGGCTTAATGGCAGGGATGTTGGTACAGCAACCAACAGAGAAAGAGAGGGGGCTGGGGCGTTATGGGTGCTATAGAGTGCAGGATCAATGGCCGAGGGCGCTGGTACAACAACCAACAGATAAAGAGAAGGGGCTGGGGCGTTATGGGTGAATTACAGGTTTAATGGAGATGATGGGGGGAATCAATGGCGTTAGAGATGGGGGCTGTGAGTGGTAATGAAGAAGAAGGAAGGGCTGGGCAGAGAGAGATGAGTGTTGGGAAAGTTGGTTGGGCAGAGGGACGTTGTAGGTGCTGGGAGATGAGAGTAGAGTTGCTGCTGTAAGAAGATGAGAGTAGCAGCAATGGAGTGAGGGAGGTGAGGTGGACGTGCAGCACAGAGAGGGTATCCTCCCTCCTTAAAACGTGAAAAAGAATGGAGAGGCAAGTGGAGCACATTAATGGCTGCTGGTTATGCCTTTTTGTTTGCTCCAAAACATGGAGGAGAAAAAGTTGATGGTTGAAAACGTCTGTGAGTGATATTCGACATCCTCCCCCCAGCCTACCATGGAGGAGAAGAGTCCTCTCCTTTATAGAAACTGAGTTTCTATTTTGGAGTTCTCTAGAGAAAATTTTATTTTCTTTTTTACACGTTTTTGTTATTTTCTTCTGTTTTTGATTTTCTTTCTTTTGGTTTGATTTCCTTTTAGAAGAATGATGGTGGGGCGATCCCACACTACCTGTAGTTTGTCTTGATTGGTTGATTTTGGTTGTTTTGATTTGAGTCTTGTTGATTAATTTTGGTTGTTTTGATTTGAATCTTATGGATCAATTTTAGTTTGTCGATTAATTTTAATTTAATTGGTTGATTTAATTTTAATCTGATTATTTGATTGGTCAGTTAAATTTTAATTTGATTTGTGTTTGATTAGTCGATTACGTTTTGTTTGATTGATTAATTAAATTTTAAGTGGATCGATCGGGTTTTAATTTGAATTGGTCAAATAATTTTTAATTTGAATTTTTTTTATTTGATTTCGACTTGTTGGTTGATTGGATTTTAATTTTGCTTTCGATTTGAGTTTGAATTTTTAATTTTGATTTTGATTTTAATCGTTTGATTTTAAACTTAATTTTTATTAAATTAGATTTTAAATTTTATTTGTTTAATTTTTTAATTTTAATTATTGATTTTAATTTTAATTTTAATTGTTGGATTTTAATTTTAATTGTTTGATTTTTTTTTTTTTGTCATATTTTCCTAAGAATTAAGGTCTCTAAGTCGAAGTTAGATATTGAGTGTAATGGAGGTAGTTTCGAGGTCTTTCGGAGATCTAAAATTTATGAAGGTTATTTTCGTCATTTTATCAATTAACGTAGAATTTTTACGAATTCTGGCATGAGATTTCTTTCAGTCCCAATGTGATTATTTCTATGTTTCAAAGTCGTATTTTCCTAACGTAGCGAGGTCTCTAAGTTATTGAATTGTGTATCGAACCTAAAACGTACGTACTTGCTAAATCAAGTGTAAGGTATAGCGATCCTAAGCATGTGTAAATTTCTATGTCGAGTCGTAACGAGTAGGAATGATGAAAAGAGTGGAAATGGAAGGAATCAGGATAATACTCATAAACCTTCAAGTTCTTTACGCTCATCATTAGGAATTCACGGTAATCGGATGATGAAGTGTCGAATTAGGCAAATGCAAAAATGATGTATTTACAAATATGTGTGGCGGCTACCATTGGTTGATCGGCTTAACACATAAAATTTGAGACAACAAATCTTTGTTCACTGTTGACATCATATTTTTTTAATTATTTGGCCAATTTCATGACCAAAAGGTATTTGAGCTTGTAAAAATATATTTAGTTTAATGTCAAATTAATTATTAATGTGTTGGCATGAACAACATGAAAAAAAACTCATATTCGACGTTCCCAGACTATTGAATTCCATTAATTCAATGGACCAAGGCGACAAATTTTCATTGTCATTTTTTTTTCAAATTATATTATTTCTATTTTCGAAAAAATTGGCAATTACTCCGAGTTGGCTCGGAAAATTGGTTCAAACAATTTTGTGGGATAAAACAACTCGAAATTCATTAACTAAGTCGACCCAGCCAATCTTGGATGACATAATATTCTAAAACATAGAGTACGGATCACTTAAAACCCAAAACAACTTGAAATTCTTTAAGTGAGTCAATCTAACCAATCTTGGATGACAGAAAATTCTAAAACATAGATAGGAGTCACTCAAACATATAATTAAAAAAAGATATTTCGAAATTGTTCATTAATCTCCACACAAGGAGCTGTCCAAGTGGTGTGGAAAGAAGTCTAGCCCTATCGCAATCAACTTGGCATTGAGTGGAAGACTTGAAAAGTGGGTTGGACAGAAGTCAAGTCTTATATCAACGACATTGGAAAATCTTTGTTTTTCATTAAAAGCCATCCACTTCACATGAAAAGTGCCCCCTCCAGACTTTGGTGAATATTTCAGGGTCGAAACGCCACTCTCATGCCTCAAATATTGAGACATAACTATAACATAGGGTACAAGTCTCTTGGCTTTTCAACCTGATAATAAAAACATAATTTGAAATTGAATAATGATGAATGCAGACAGTTTTGGTATGCGACTGTCATGGTAAAGGAACAAAACCATAGATCTTTTTCACAGGAAACAAATGTGTGGTCTGTGCCCTTATCACGTCACCTGCATACCAAACCGTGTGCATTCATCACGACTCAAATTATTCCCAATAACATCACACCAAGTGACATGCACTGAAGTGATGTCTAGTCTTATTCCAATCAACTATGACATTTTAACTCAAGACTTGTTCAAATCTCTCAAAATATAAAACATAATCAACTGCTAAATCCTATGATAATCCTTAATTACATAGTGGTTGCAACTCATCATCATTAGTCTCCTCAAGAACCTCTACATACAACTCCTCATAAGTTGGTTCCCCAATAGTCATGTAATCTAAAATGTTCAATGGTAGGGTGAATAACGAGGAGTTACTCAATTGAAAATGTACCATTCCAACATCTACTCACAACATGAAATGTATAATCATGCTAAATATTTTTATAATACATGTTTTATCATAACATAACATTCGAATAAATACTAATTGAAAAATAGTAAGCAATTGTAATATTCATCAATCTATCGTTCTATCATTAAAATAATCTGTCATTCTTTCAGTGGTTTAAAACATCAATCTATCATCAAATAATAAAGAAAAATACATAATATAAACACAATGGCATAGTTGATATGAGTATTCAAGAACACGTTGATACGATAATTTTGGCATGGCATATCGATATACCAAATTACGTGTGGAACCCCACCATTAAATTTGATTATGTGGTCGGTCATTGCTACCATACTTGGATAACAGGTTAATCGATTCAGATTGGCCGTTGATTAACGTTCAAATACTTGAACAAATTATGTTGGTCATTCGTTCAACAACTCCAGGCCCAAATGATCACCAACTAGCTTAGGAGTGAACTCCCCATGTCTAAGCTTATTAAGAGATAATACATGTGAACCTCAATTATCACTATACTACACAAAAATTGTCTTTACCCACAAATGTTTATTAGGAAAGAAGATAAAAAATTTCAAAATCTCAGAAGTTGTATTATATTCTAAGGTATCATATATTACCAAAGAGTATATAATATCAAGTGTTATCATAGACTAACATGTTGCTTCTGAAAATATGATAACGTATCCCTTTTTTTAGTCTTTCTACGACCTTTTCTCGTATAACAAAATAATTTTATTTTTTTTACATATATACAATTTATTTTTCTTGAAAGTACAAACAATGATAGTGTCTTCCAATTGTTTTGATCAATCCATCCATCATATCTTTAGTAGACGTGGGAATGTGAGATATTCATCCATTCATCATATCTCTAGAGTCACTGTCTCATTCAATAAGGGGAGAACATAAGCTTTCATTATCCATCCATCAATCAATCGATCAATTATCTATTTGTTTATATATCTATCAAAGTATATTTTCTAAAAAAACATTTGTGATTTAAAGGTATCAACAACTTCCACATGATGATCTCGGTTGAGTAGAAAAGACTTGAAAAATGAAATAAAATCATAAATAATTAAAACTATGAAAAGTTGAGGAAATTTGGTTAAGTGTCAACAATGTGATTTTCAAAGTTCTTAAAATGTAAAACGATTTTTTGAAAATATTTGGAGCTTAATTTGAAGGGAAGGTTTGAACAAATGAGGATTGAAAATTTGATAAAACATCAAAACTCTTATTTTAATCTTGGACCCAATAATTATATTTGGACTCTTTAAGGTTTTGATTTTTAAACTATTCCATTATTTCCATATGGGGGGTATAGCCTAATTTTCATTGAATAGCTTAAAGTAAATTGAAAACTCAAAGTTATTAAATGTGTCTAACAATGTGTTGGAATGTGTTCGACATTGTGTTGAAAATGCGTCTGGCACAAAAATAGTCATTAGAATTTGCTAAGTGTTAGACACATTTAAAGTAAATCAACTCTAAATAAGAAACTTCAACAAAATACTTTTGATAAATTTATGTTTCTTCAAAAACTAACAATTGAAAGAGAATGGAAGATTTTCTACCTATTTTGTGTCTTCTACAATAAGATTTCGTTAAGAATGACTCTAAAATGCTCCTTGCTTGAAACCCTATCTTTGTTTTTCATCCTAACACAAATTATTTGGTTTAAAGCGAAGATCTCAATAAGAGAAATTTTTCTCTTCTTCATAGACTCTCAATTCTCATTCTAGGATGCTTGAATCATTGATTGAAATTTTAGGGTTTGGGTATTCTTCATTGGAGAAAAAAGAGAAGTATGATTTTTTTACTTAAGTTTAATATTTATATGACACCAGTGGACATAATTGTAATTAATGTAATTATTTTCTTTTGCTAATAACTTAATGCTCGAGACTTCAATTTATGCAAATTTATAGTTCATTTTGGATAATTTTTCAATATGAATCTAATAGTATCATCGTATTTAGCTAAAATGAATTACATAAAAAGTTCATATTTTGATGGGTTATTTGCACGTTTTCGAGATATATACTAATTTTTCGGTTGAACTCTGATCTCATATATTTATAATCTGAGCTATACTTTCCAAATGTTCTAAATTTAGTCTCCTAAATCTTTCTACAAGATCAATTCCAGTATTAATTGAAATACTTCGAGATATGCATAATATATAAAAAATTACCTTGAGATGCATAATAAATATTCAAGACATTACAATCTCCCCCACTAAAGGGAATTTCATCCAAGAAATTAAAATGTATATCAATTAGAGAATAAGTATGTATTTAATTCCTTAAATAAACCTCACGATTAATATTTAGATCGATTTTCGCATATGAACTTCTTGTTTACTGTTGCGATTTTGCTAAGTTTCCACAAAACTTTTATCTCATTGGAATTTATGATTAAGACCTTATTCATCGATCTATATTATTCATCAAATTCTAAATCAATGACCTACTAGGCCCCTTCTTCATGCAATATATTTTTTTTTAAATATAAAATTTCCAAGTTTCAATAACGAGTTTTTTTGTTGCAGATTATACATATTCAATTTGTAGTAGATTCTTTAAGTTCAAGAAATTGATCATTATCAATTAGAATTCACATGTTGATATCAATCTCTAACCCAATCTTATTCAAAACAAAAACATCAGTATCAATTTTATTTTTTTTTCAAATTTACGAATCATTGCATCTAAAACCTTATCTTTCCTTATATTATTAAGTTCACACATTTATTTTAGATAAGTCGCTATATTTAAATGATAAGAAGGAAAAGATGGCTTCTAAGAGAAATATGAAAATAATTAATTCCTCCCCTTACAATTAAATTCCCACCTAAAGATTAAAGTCTTCAAGAAAAAATTTCTCAAATCTTTAAATTGCTTACACACATAAGATAACAAACTTAAGATTCTAAAGATGATAGTCTAAATAGAGTTTCTTGACTTCTTGAATGATAAGTTTGTTCCTTTGTTTCCTTAAGTCCCAACAAGTTGTAATTAGGATGAGAGACCAAATTTTTTTATTTATGTCTAGTCTTAAATTCAATCCTTGACAAACCATTTATATCATTCCAAAAATGTTATAACCATTCCCTAGCTAGTGAAGTCCTAATGAGGATCACATAATTTCAAGCCCTATATTATTATTTTTTATAAACAATCTTTTAATTAATCAAATGGAACTTTCAGTTATTGACTTTGTCATTGAGAAAAATATCCTTCTTCAAAGTTCCTAGTTGAACTTTTACTTCTTCAAGATAAAAAACAACAAAAGAAAATAACTCCAGATATTCGATAGAGTGTTCCTAATCAGCATAAGCTTCCCCTTATTAAAGAGGTGTATAGTTTTTCAAGACCTTAATCATTTTCTAACTTGCCCAATTATTTCACCCTCAAGTACTAGACAAACATTAGTGTTGAGACGATAAATAACATATTGTTTATCTCGTATATAATCATCAAGAATTTTTTTTTTCCTTTTTGGAGCTTTTCATCAAATTCACTTTAATATGATTGTTATATCAAATTATTGATTATCTTGGACATGACTTTTTCCATGCCAAAAATTAAATTCAACATAATCTAAAATTCAACAATGCAATATCATAATTCAATATACCTTATTAAATATTCTCCTCATCATACTTTAGAAATCAAATACCTTTATTTTTAAAATGTCTGAAATATTTAATATACAAAATATTCAGGATACTTCATCATTATTTTTATTTTCCATCTGATCTCTTAAAATTATTATCACTTCCAAAGTCTTGACAATACTTTGGAAATCAAATACCTTTTATCAATATAAAAAATTATTGATTAAAAGTAAATTAGGGATATTCAACGAGTCAACCCATCTCGGGTTGGTGAGCTCAAACCCCGATGGTTGGAATGAGTTGAGCTCAAGTTGAGGGTTCTACCACTTTAGTTAAGCTTGGGTTAACCCTCCAAGTAGCCTAAGTTGCAACCTTAGCCAAAGGGCTTCCGCCAATCAAGTTATAACTTGGGAAAAGTTGCAGAGCAAAAAAGAAGACAATTAGAATAAGGAATCTTTGTGTGGTTTGTGCCTTGGATTTGAGTGAGAAAAGCCTCCGTATTTATAGAATGTATTTTTTAATGGGCCAACTAAACTTAGTTGTAACCACTCCCCCATATTTTGTAACACTTATGATAATAAAATCCCATGATGCTTTGATGATAATAACGAGCCACTCCTTATGATTCTTGCAACTAACATGAGGAGTGGCCTTAAATGTGTAACTGCTCCAACTCGATGACTGTTTAGTTTCATGAGTTGAGTTAGTTAAATTATGTAGCTGTAACTCTTTTGGGTATAGTGTCTATTTAGGTTACTAAAATAATCTTGTGTGGTATCTTTACCGTTTAGGTAACTTTGCACTATATTATTCCTTGTGTTACTAAGTAAATTGGTCTTTTGTAATTGATTATGATGGTGAAGAGTTGGCTTAAAGGGACAAACCTCTTCAATTAATTAGATCTCGAAAACCCAAAGTATATGTAGAGAAGGGTTCGACCAACGAGGCTAAACCTATAATGAAATTGATCGGAGTGGGGTTGGCCGAGGAGGCTAAACCTCACGAAGAAACTGATTGGAGGGTTGGCTATTGAGGCCAAACCTCATAATCAAGCTTATAGAGGGGGGTCGGCCAATGAGGCTGAAGCTCATAGTGGAAACTGATTTATAGGGGATCAGCCAATGAGGTTGAACCTCATGGTATGGTCAATAAAAAAGGACGCCGTCCAATGAGGCCGAACCTATAGTGAAATTTGATTGGGAGGTTCGGCTAATGGCGCCAAACTATTTTCTCTTTTTCGAGTTGGGTCTTTTGGTTGGACTAATTTTTAATTGAACCCAATTATCTCAATTTAGTAATTTTGCTAATCCCTAAGAAGGAATATTTTTTATTTTTACAATTTTCTATGAAAGTTCATCAAACTCTCGTTCTTGTGTTCCTTTCATATCAACTATTTTGAAGAGCAACCACTTTTTTCTATTGAAGTTTGTTGCTCAAGAAGTGATAAAAATATGTGATATTCACATATCCAATAGGTTAGGCCCCGTGTTTGCATGACTTTTTGTACAATTCTTTATTCTTTTAATAAAAAATATTCAGATTTTCTGTTTTTTTTTTTTTTTAATTCTTTCAGTTCTTTATTTAGAAAAATCTAGTGGAGAGTGATTTATGTAAAGTAATGCAAAGTCCATACCCATTGATCACAATTTTTTCATATGACCGAGAGTTGATCGGTCAATCAATACATCACTACAACAAAAATGCAAATTAGGAACGGTTTATATCCGTTTCTAAACGAGTATGAAACGGTTGAACGACCGTCTCTAATCGAGGCGTCGTTAATGACTTAAAACGGCTGGAAGCCGTTCTATATCTCAAGATTTGGAACGGTGTTTAACCGTTCCAAAACTCAGAATTCCGAATGGTTAAAAACCGTTCCAAATATGAAAGCACTAACACAAAAAAACATACCTTAGACATCGATTAAAATCCGATGTCTATAAGACTGATGTCCAAAGTCTGAGACTTTGGACATCGGTTACAAACCGATATTTAAAATTATCACAAATTGATATCTAAACTTTTGAAAAAAAAAATAGAGATACGCCCATATGAATGGGATTTGACAAAAAAATGTGGAAGCAATCACGGATAAAACTTACCAAAGTAGATCGAAGGACTTGTTGAAGACTGACTGATTGTTTCTTTCACATCAGATACTCTCTCGAGACAATTTGTTGCTAAAACTTTTACGTTACGCGAGTATGATACTAATAAGAACATAGAGCAATGAATTGATGCTAATAATGACAAGGGCTATTACCTGATGGGTCATGAAGACAATCTCAGATCGGAATGGTACAATCCAACCCCTTGGCGGCGTCATCGAGGAATATCATTGCCATTCCAGTTGCAAGCCTGGTGTGAGCCTCCAATGCTAAGCACTTCTCAATATCTTCATGCTAGTTAATGACACCTACATTCGAGCATAGATAAGAAGAACAATTGATGACCAAGTTTTTGAGAAAAATGGAGAGTACTATGTGGGATGGCCAATATTGTGAGTGCATTGATCTCTGCATCCTTTGCATGGTATCTTATACGACGAGACCACATCAATTTGCCATTATTTATCTAATAAAGCAAGGCTTATAAAATCAAAATCATTTTACCATTTTATCAATTTAAGTAATTTATCATTTTTTTTACTAAAAGTTCCAGCAGACCAAAATTTGACAAAAATTAACCATTTCATCATTTTTTTCAATGGGTTTAAAAATAAATAAAATAAAAAATCTTATACATCTTAGTTCCTCATAAGGTTCTTATTATTTGATTTTTGGCATTTTAACTAGAGGCACTTAAACGAAGGTTGAGAACTGTTTGGTTAAGTCTGGATCATACTGTAAAGCATGTTAACTTGGTTACTGATGCAAGTGAAACACATAAATATTAAAATGAAATCATGAAAGGAAAAAAATCAAAGAGAAAACACAATAGAAGCATTAGCCTATTAGGATATAAAACTTAGATTAGTACCTGCATTCGATGATTTAGTACCTCAATTGGTCCTTTGGGCTTCTTGAACGATGCTTCACACACTTATCGTCCAAAGCATTAGGTGAGGATATTGAAAATTTAACTCAAACTACACAGATGCACTCAATGAAAGGTTGCATTGAATACACACGATTACAACTTACTAAGGAGAGCTACTCTCCAACACCTCGAGACGTGTGACACATTTGACAACAGTCCTCCGACTTCACTTCGCTTCCCTCTCCAGCATTGGATTTGGGACTTGTCATTCATTCCATTCCTATTGTTCTTAGCTGGGATGTGAAACGATCCCACAAATGGCACCAAAGATGTGGGGGAAACCTTCCTTCAACACTTCATCAAATGTTACAAACATCTCAAGATCTAGAGGCAAGATTATTTTTCCCCACGGCTACAAAACTGTTGCTTTCTAAGAGAACAAGTAGAATCAAAATACTTATAATTTGAAGTAGAAAATAAAAAAATTGTAAACAGAAACTAACACAACCAGTAACATTTCTAGTCTAATGAGCTCAAATGCCTTGGTTACCATTGTTATCAGCAATTTCACAATAAGAATGAGGTGATTTCTGGGACATATTCTTCCTCATTTTATGGTTGCTTGTTCCTACAGAACCCAGCATCAAGGGTATTACCATTTATAAGCAACCATCAGATTCCTAACAGTGAACACTAAATATAGCACAAATCAATTCCCTGGAAGAGGTACAAGGTCATTGGTAAACCATCCATGGAAAAAAACCTAAAAGAAATGAGGGTTCTGTGAGATTTTACACTATTCTAAACTCTAATTGCATGAACATTAAACCATTCTTAAAATTGAGAATGAGTCCTGAAAAAAAATATATATAACAAGGAAAACCCGAATTTATTAGGTCCATATAGACATATAATGAAATTGTTTACAAGTTACGAAGAAAAGAGCAATGCCTACCTCTGGACCCTCCAATTGGACAGGAACATAGTAGCTCGCATCATGTACAACTGCTCCATTTTTAAACCACTTCAGAAGAGCCCTTGAACCCCTTCCTCTACATCACACCAGTGCTTTGGTCAGAAAGCACTAAACATTATATATGTTAACCTCGGAAAACCAATGAATATGTTATGCAACAACCTTAAATTCTTGGAACATGGTTTTAAATACTAATTTGATCAATGTGTATAGGTGCACCTTAAAGAACGAGATGTATTGGTAAATATGGCCTTTTCTAATATGGAAAAATATTATGAATTGTATGTATCTTTTCTTTTCTCTTCGGTTTCTTAATAAAATTTTATACTCATCAAAAAGTTCAAATTAGTTATTGTTTTCCCTTTAGGTTGGAAGAAATCCCATATTTTCAAGAACACTCAAAGGTGCCCTCAAAGGCATAAAAGATTCCCTAATAAATCATGAAGTTCAGTGTAGAATAATACTAAGGGGAATGTAATAGTGCTTTGGGATTTGGAAATAGCAAGCGAATATTATATCATGAAGTTGCGGTGCCAATAGAAGCTCTATAATATTTAGATAAGCGAAAAATATATCTCACAAGAGAATACTCACCAGAATAGCATGACAACAAACACAACGTTCCTATAAAAGTTGTACAATATCATGTATCCCATACCTGGACCGCTCATTATTATAGTTCACTTGTAACTCACTAAGGCTGGAATGTGAATCAAAGAAAAGGTAAAAAAATCACTCTCAGCATGGAAAGCAAAAAAAAAAAAAACACATTGTCCACAAGTTTTGAGAAAAAAGAGGAAGAAAAGCAATACCTGTTACTTTCTTCTCAACTTCTACACCACTCAACGGTTCAGGACATCTGCTATCCTCTACTTTATTATTGAAAGGTGCCTTTTGGGTCCTGAATACATGATTAGTATGCAAATCAACGAATTAATCAGCGATTTTAACAAACTTTTGTATTAATTCATAAATTTGTTTTCGAATAAATGAAATGGCAAATCAACAAATTAATCAGCGATTTTCTGATCAATCACACCTACGTACCTATACACCCCTTCAACCTCAAGATTCATCTTCTTTGACTTTCAAATCTCAAGAACAAGATAGGTTTTTTAGGGAGGTTAAAAATATAATTTTTATTATCTCTGATTTTTTTTTTTTGGGAACTTTCTATTACTTATCTGAATTAAATTGAATTTCCCCATCACTGATTAAATGTTGTATTCGAACTCAGTTACTATGCTACTATGCTTCCAAGGATTAGACCCTTGAGGAATGTGCACACAAATGTTTCACCTGGGATTGGTATCACCCTTCTTCTCAAGATGGCTGACTTAATACACTACCATCTATAGCCATGGAGGTGGTCGGCCTCCACACGATGCTCGAAGTTCCTATGTTTATTTGACTACACATCTGTAGTCGGTTCCTTCTCTTAATTCAAGTCTCCACAAATCTGCACTACTACCTCAATCCAAATTTAGGCTCTTGTAAATAAACCAATTTACATTCTCTAGGATTTTTAATCAGTAATTATACAGGTAGTGTTTTAGTTGGAAGCATTCCGCATAACGAAACAAAAAAACTTGTTAATATAAAAGATGGGGAAAAAATTCATCAGTCATGTTCATGTTTTTGAAGATCATAGATTATATTTTTGGGTAAATTGGGCTTCAACCCACAACTTCAGGGTTGCTTTGCAATGTTTCAGATTTGTAGGATATTCAAGGTGTAATTTCACTATTAAATTATCCAAGCAAAGCAGGTAATAGTTGTTTAGAGGATTTAAACAAGGTTTTGCTCCTAAAGTATTATAAGGAGGCATGGACCTTACAGTTTTTTCCACAAATAACTCTCAAATGGCAGCAATTCACAACGTCCTTTTATGCAAGTGAATAGAACAATTAACCACTAAACAGAAAGAAATTAATTAAGCATCATAATGTACCTTTCGCCATGTCGCTCAATTTCATGCTTTTTCCTCTGGTCAGCTTTTCAAGCCTCAAACTCTTCTCTATTCATCATAGCAATCTCAGAGAGATCTATTAAAATGTGCTCCCTGAAATTTAATTTCCAATGGTTTGAAAAATTCATAGGGACTGTTATAATTAAACTTGCCATGGAGAGAAACTAAGAACAAAGCAAAACCAAACCCTTCATCATAGTTGGGCCCCATAACTTACAAATGGAATCCAAATAATATTTCATCACGCTTATGAGATCCACTTAATAATTTGGTGCAGTTGGACCACCTACATACTTTGTTTATAAATGAACATAACCACCTTAGCTTATTGATCTTCAACTGGTTGGCTTTCCAAATACTCCCAATCTTCTAGAAACAATATTTAGTAAAAACAGTAGCACATTTCAATAATTATAAGAGACCTTACTAATCAATATATTTCAGATCAGATTAATCGTTGATAAGTTATTGGATCAACAGAACTCCTAGCAAGCCACGAGGTATTGATCATGGTAATTTCAGGGTAAACAACAGATTTTATCAGTCGTTTAGAAATGACAGCTTTTGGCACACTACAACAAATATGGCATTGCATATATCTCCTTAATTATGTCAAATGTGTCCATTCAGCACTCCGTTCTTTCCTAATACCCACTAAATTAGCTCCGATGATTTTGGTATTTGAAATATAATTGGTCTTCGTTTTATAGAACCCAAGACGTTGAATAGATGATTCAGATGGATTGCAAGAATAAGACTTTAACTCTATTAATGTGCATATATAAGAATTTTTAATGTGCATATATAAGACTTTAACTCTATTGATGCGCATATATAGAGAGAGTTTCGCAACGGGTATCCCCATCCCCTGAGAACATTTCAGATATTGTTGTCGATTGGGTCGGCAAGGAATCCCAAGTAAACAGATATGATGACTAACTGACATGCTTATCCAATATTCTTGTTTTGTGAATCTGTATTTTAAAATATCTATGTCCAAGAATCCAAAGATAACCAATCAAGAGATTATTACCTGGCAACCGAGATCCCCAAGCCTCAAAATCTGTTCACCATCAGTAACGACAATGACTTGGATAGCTTTCGCAGGCCAGTTCTTCAATACCTCAAGAATCTTCCCCCTATAAAACCCACAATTCCTCAGTCTCCACATGAACAATTAATGTAAACAACACATAAAAAATCCAAGCTACAGTAATGTGGGGAGCTGAAAAACAGAATATCTCCTAAGAACCCATACTTCTCTTTCAAACTGATGTAAAGACCGAGGGCGGCGAAAGATGCTTCCATATTTCTGGCAAGCCTCACCAACTGTTGGGGTGTATACAACAGTTACTAGTGCTTTTCTTCTTCTATTACCTATCAAATTGTTTCTTGATCTTAATTTGTTTTGTGGACTAGAACCACAGCAGAAGAAGGCTACTATTTTCTATTGCCATGGTGCATTAAAAATAACTATGGTATAGTGGTTGTTCTTATGGAAAAAGGAGAAAGCTATAGCACCCGTATGCTATTCTTAGTATTTACAAATATTCGTGTGCAGGGTACTGCACAGAGGCCAGAAGTACGTATTGTCACATGGAAAAATAATGGAACTTGCAACTGATGCTCTTCCAGTACATGGCTTTACAAGGCAAAGGATTATTCCCTTGCTCACGCTCCTTTCTCAGGTAACTCAATTTTCTACTTGATTTTCTTATTGAGCCATTATAGTTTAAGTGTGCAGCGAGTTGCACCTTTAAATGGCATCAATGCTTCTGCATTTGAATGCAGGGAGCAGCTATGCCGGTGGAGAATCTTTAAGTAAAATTCATACTTCAAAATATTGAACTTACTGATTTAGGCTTCTTGCCCTTGGTGGGAGCTCCTCGTTTAGCAACCGATGATGATGGCTGCATAAGAGCAGCTACTGTTTGTGGGTGCAAAGCAGGGAATGGTGCACTTAAGGACATAGAAGGCAGTGCTTGTGCTATCTTTTGTTTCTTGCGAGATGCTGAGACAGTAGGACTGGGTACTGGATCATGAACAAGTTGAGCAGTACTATGCAAGCCAGATTGGAGCCCGCCTGACTGTCGCCACTCCCTGAAGTAATCATGAAATAACACTTCCAGTTAAAAAGGTAGAACTGATCAAAACTTGTTGCAAATCTGATTGATATATCTCGGAAAAAAGAACATAGTTCACTTCATGACATTATCAGACCTTATCCTCCGAATGATGTCATCTGCATTAACTCTGCCTAGAAGCTCTCTGTGTTCCTCATCTGATAGTCTAAGCTCTTTTCAAAGTTCTGTTATTAAACTTTCCTTCTCCTGAAGAATTTCCATTTCATGAGGTAGTTATCTAAGCATTGTGAAGAAAATATAAATGCATTAGTGGTGAAATGATGTAACGATAAATACCCAAGTAATGGCATCAGATTGGGCTTTAAAGGCCTGTAGGACTGAACTGTATGCTTCTTGCTCAATATGGTGGAACTGGGCCTCCATATCATTATGTGTCGATCTAAAGTATGGGACAGAACCAACAACAGCAGATCTTCCATTCCCAGCTAGACGGCCACCCATTTGAACTCTATTTTGACGTGAAGGAGGAAGATCACATCTGTGCCTGCAGAAGTTTAAGAAAGAACTGAGAAGTAAATAAAAGAATGGGATATCAGTAGCAGCTTAATCTAAATGTTGAGATAAAAGAAAAAGTCTTTATTTTCATGCTTGAAGATTAAAAATCAAAATAGTGGATCCATCCAAGTGAAGTAGGACAAGGTTCGGGTTTATTAAAAAAATTGGGTGTAGAATTCAGGCAAATTGCTAATATTGCAGAAAGAAAAAACCCAACAAAGTTGCCTGGGCAGCCTATGAGTTGCACACAATTCCCCCACAGGTGAGGCACAACACAACTCTTATCTTCAGCTTAGTGGATGTTTAATCTTTCATTGTTCCAACATTTCAAGTCTGATAGAGATGCTTGCTGAAGCATTTGCCAAGCAAAAATCAGTGACACTAAAGATGGTTTACACAAAGATGAAAAGAAATATATAATGCATAAAGGAATGTATATGACAACCGTGAAGGAATGCATTTTTGACATTCAACTATTGTATTTCAAATCAATGCATTTTTGCATCTCTCTCTCTCTCTCTGACTCAAACATCATTTGAGCTTAGAGGTGAATGCACATATTTCTTGAAAGGCAGGAAAAAATTACAGAACCAAAACCGATATGCATCCGCAGTTCTTGTTGTTTCCAATTCTGATTCTTGTTCCACTTAATTATTTTAGAATCACAATCAACAGAAGTCGAAACCGAGAAGATATGATGGTTCCCAGTTCTAGTTACCTCAGGACTAATCGGAATCAACCCATGGACACCCATTATGTTCTTTCTAAGAATTAAAGTGACAATTCCTCATGCATTAGAGATTACTTATGTAGTTAAGTGAATTGACATACCTGCTGTTGGCAATTCCTAGAAGGAAGAGGAACAGCTTGCAAGCGTCGGCTATATATGCTACGAAAACAGAGAAATTAGTGTAAAAGCAATGAAACTAATCAAGCTATCAGATCAATTGTTATGATACCAAGAGATAAGGGATTAACCTTGTTACGATACCACGTCTTCTGCATTATCATTTACACACTAGTGTCCAAACATATTCTCATCCGCGACTCATGAACTCTTCTTCATGTTCCGATTCATCGCCTCCAATATGTGCCACATCTTCGTCGGTGGGTCAGATTTAGATCAGATCATATCAGATTAAGCATAATATCACATTTCCTTGAGATAAGTCCAGCTTCAACCAAGCCTGCGACATGCAATGCAGATACTATGACATGTGATGATAGAAATCTGGGAAAGCCATGAACTCTAAGCATAATATCCCATTTCCTCACCTTGAATGGATGTGAAATAGGGGTCTTCGGGTGTAACATCATCAAACGCCAGTTCAGTAGCATTCTCTACGTACATTGCCGGATATACCTTTGAGGATGAATTCCTAAATAAAATAATAAAGGACTCCATAATCAATGGTTCATATCTTTAAACATCTATATTTTGCTAGAAAATAAATACCAAGTATTCAGCTACCCATCCAAGAACGATCACCATACAAGTCATGGAAACAAGAGAAAATAAATACCTTGAAAAAGCATCGCTTGCAGAAACCAACCATCGGGCATACTCATGACGAGTACATAGATCACTAGGTTGGACATCGGCCTCAATGACCTACACAGATAGAAAGGAACCAAAATACCTTAAAACTAAGATAGCTAGAGTTCTTATAAACAATAAATTCTCAAAATACTGTGCACAACTCTGCTAGAAGTATTGTTTATTTAGTTCTCAGAATACCTACATTAGTTGTTTGTATATCAAACTCCACTAGAATCCCTATTGCAAACAAACATGCTCTAGTGTCAAGGTTTTGGAGGACGAGCATTATTAAGGATTATCTGAAAAGCATATATCTCCACTTTGAAGGAAAAAACTCGGTAGATACATTAAAGCTTCCAAAAAGAACACAAGGATTTGAACAAACAGAGAATCTATTTACTCTGATTATCATATAAACAAGAATACAGGAGTACCTTTGTGTCTCACGGAAAAGCATCTACGGTAATGTGCACAACACCACATCATTTTGTCACCTTTGTGTCTCCGCTTGTGTCACCCCAGCACGACTCTTATTTTTTTACTATAACAATCCACATCATGTCATCCGTCCTTGTCATTTGTTAACAAATGAATATCGTTTTGTCATTTATTGACATATTTTTCGGGATTTTTTTTATTGTTCTTTGATTAGATTTGCCCATAACTCCTAATGCTCTACCTTCAACTTGTAACTTAAATATGTTCTTGTTGAAATTCAAACATACTCTCTTCTAGCTAGGATACCCCAAGATAATAAAAAATGTAAATTTCAGAAAGTCAATAAAAGTAATAGTGAAAGATTCCATCGAAGAGTTTGCAAGCAAGCAAGCTCTTCTGATTTTTCTCCTTGTGATGTATACATGTATATCACAGATTCCAACTACGTACCAAGACTGCATGCATTCATCATTATTTATATAACAAATCAAATTCATCATTGGTCCTTCAAGATCATAAGACAAGTCTTGGAGAGAGCACATACACACTTAGATAAGGCTTCATACTTCAAAGTAATTTCGGTGCACTTAAAATGGAAGTAGAAATCACATAAATCCAAAAACATATAAAAATCAGATTGCTACATTTTATTCAAATACATGAAGAAAGCACATAAATCCAATTAAAAGAAGACCATCTTCTATTTATTTATTGAGAAAAAAAGCTTCTGAAATCTAAAATCCTCAGATTTTCAACAAGTACATTAAAAACAACAAACATGAATAACATAAAAGAAATTGAAGTAGAAACTATTAATGAAGATGAAATTATTCCTAAACATAAAGAAAACCTCACTTAGAATGGTGACCTTACCATGAGAGAACAGAGAATCGCACAAACACAAGAATTTTAAGTATGGGACAGTGCAAATATAGGAACTATTATCACACTCGGTAAGAGTTCTTGGTCAATTTAAGAAGGATGATCTAGAAATTACATATGTGCAGAAAAATTAAAATAAGGTCAATAGATCTAAGATTGAATCCATTGTAAATCAGAATTGTGAGATAATCGAATTAACAAAACTGTGTTTAATCACATCTAAAAACCTAAATCGTCAATCCAAATCCGAAGATATCAAATAAAAAACCCTAATACAAGAGGGATTAGAGAGAGTACCTAGCCCGAAGTCTCGATGATTCCTGGCTTGTGGCGTGAGGTGATGAGCGAGAGAGATGAGATCGTGAGGTCGATTGAGGGAGCGACTGAGAGAGAGAGATGAGATCGATAAATCGATCGAGGGAGAGACTGAGATCGAGAGTACAATCGAGAGAGAGAGAGAGACTGAAATCGAGAGTTCGATCGGGAGAGAGAGACTGAGAAAGCGACTGAGAGAGCGACTGAGAGAGCGAGATGTGATCGAGAGTTCGATCGATAGAGAGACAGAGAGTGAGTTCGATCGTGGAGCAGCTGAGAAAGAGAGAGTGAGTGAGACAAGTTCGTTCCAACTGAGTGAGACGGACATTAGGTTGTCGAAAATACGAATAAAACGGTTTTCAAAATTAAAACGGTTTAATACCATTTTTTAATAAAAACGGCTTAATGCCGTTTTAAACTTCTGTTTCTATTTTGCAATTTTTTTTTAGTGCATATACTGAACATGATGCAATTTTCGCTATTCTCACAAATACTTCAACAATGAATACTACTAAACTCCTAAATTTAAAACACATTGATCAACAATCAAAGAAATGGGCTTAGACCCATAGTTCAGTTGGTTTGACACATTGCAAAGAAACTTCAATTCGAGGATGTGGGTTCGGCACTTCAAGTCCACCTTACCTGTGTGAAAAAAAAAAAAAAAAAGCAACTAGGATGGAATTTTGGATGCGACATTGAAGTACATGTGGACTGTGGTCATTGGATCTATAATACATATCAATGTTACATATACTTCAAGGAAACCGAAATGGGTGAAGTCTGAATTAGCTTCTTTTTCTTTTCTTCTTTTTTTTCTTTTTAGTCTTTATAAAATATAAAGTGTGAGGGTAAGGTTCTATTCTCAAAATTTCGGGAGAATAATATTTTTTTTTTAAATATAAATAAATCCAACAGTTGACTGGGTTCGTTTAACAGTCTTCGATGCTGATTTAAGGGCGGTCGTTTTGATTTGAGATCTCGAGAAAATAATATTTTTTTATTATTAAATATTACTATATTTTATATTCTTTATGTAAAAAAAAAAAAAATTTCTAGAAAAGTTAAAAGCCAACATCAGAATACTGAGCATTCTAATAACTACAGTAACTGCATCTGATCGAGAAAAGTGTAGAACACATGTTGAAAGTGTAGAACCATGTTATGGTTCGAAGAGCAACACCCGGACTATATAGTCCAAAAATAATAGTCCAAAAATAAGATACGATGAACTCGGGATCACTCGAAATGAAAGTAGTGTCAAGTTAAAATCCCCGGTCGAACATTGATTGACACACACTACAAATTGACCATGACACTAAACACATGTAATTTTCACAATTTGAACACCATCGCTCTAATCAAGAGGCCATCAGGAACAGCACGATCACATGAAACAAAAGAACGGATGTGCAAAATCCCTTAGCAAACAATGTGCAAAATGATTTACACACATCATAGGTTCAATAAACAGTGTGTTAAACTATGATCACAATGGGCAACCTATAATCGGTTGCTGCGACTTTGAATATTATGACAGAAGACTTAAAGTATTGAAATCAATTTTTAGGGTAAGATGGGTCACTACGTCATATTGCACTTATCGCGACGCCAAAATTCGCTAAAAATGACTGCTAAAGGCTGTCGTTTACTGCGACAGTTTTCAGCAGTCGTTTAACCGTCGTTTCTACCGCTTCAAGTAAAAGTTGGGGTGCCAATAGCCATTCTCTAAAAAAATCTCCTTCGTCCCCGTAGAGAAAAACGAATTTCTCTCTCTCTCTCTCTCTTCAATCAGGTTTCACTCTCAGATTCTTCTGTACTCATCTCTCCTTAGATAAACAAACTCGCGCTCACTCTCGACTCGATCTATTCAAGTTAGATCCATAGCGCTGTTCGTCAGGTTTGTTATTTTTTTTTCCCGCTCTTGAACTGTTCTAGGGTTTGAGCTCTCGGTCTCACTCAATGATTTTGGTTTTTTATTTGTTATTTCTTCGGATTGATCTCTCTCTCTCTCTCTCTACTCTTTCGTTTTCTGCAAGTCTGTCCAATCTCCAACAATGGTTCTCGAGGTCAGTAATGGAACCATCTTATGATCCACATTCATCAGTCTTCAATTTAATTATTTTTCTTAGGGTTTATTACAGATTAGGGTTTATTAGTCTGATCGGTTGTTCTTGATTCATCAGGTGACCATGATCTATATCGATAACTCCGAATGGATGAGGAACGGTGATTATCTTCCCACGCGATTCCAAGCTCAATCCGATGCTGTTAATCTCATCTGTGGAGCAAAAACAAGGGTTACTTTTTTTTCCCAAAATTCAGTTATAAAGTTTATTTCTAGGGTTTTTTTTCGAGGTGATCTCTATTATATGTGATTTTGATCTCTTGCAACCTATGAATGTGCGGAATTTGTGCTGTAATTACGTTGAATCTGTTTAGTTTTCTTTTTTCATGACTTGAGATGGTGAAATTTATTGATGTTGGTTATGCAATCTAATCCGGAGAACACAGTGGGAGTTCTAACGATGGCTGGCAAAGGTGTTCGTGTTTTGGTCACTCCTACAAGTGATCTTGGCAAGATCCTGGCCTGCATGCATGGTGAGTTTTTTCTTTCACCATGGAGTCTCATTATTTGGTTTGATTCTTGAGTTTTAAGTCCGTATATGTATATGTGCAATGCCAAAGGTTCAACATGTTGGTTTGGTAATATCTAAATTGGCAATTGGCACCAAGGTTTAAAATTTCATGTTGAGGCCATGTTTCGATCAAGGGAAAAATCACTACTGTTTTGGCCGACACATTTTGAAGCATTCCGATTCATTCGTAGAATGGTTAATGTTTCAGGATCAATGCTTTATATCAGTCTCAGCTGACACTGATTATTTTGAACAATGATTGGCACATCTGGACATTAACTTAAGAGTGATTGTTACTTTGATAAGTAACATTGACAATAACTTGCCAGTATGTAACCTCTCACTACCCTTACACAAGACAATAACTTGTCCCCATTCATTTTTCCTATATATGTCCTCCTTACCTTACATTCTTAAACTGTTAATGAATCTTTATTACTACATGTTTAAGGACTATCAGAATTCATAAGTAAAAGAATATATATATATATATATATATATATTATATATATATATATATAATATATAATATATATATATATATATATATATATATATATATATATATATTCTTTTAGCTAGCAATCAATGTAAGTATAAGTACAAGCTACGCAAACTCAGACCGTCATATCAGCAATAATCAGAGAGTAAAACTCTGCCACGTCAGTGAGCTTTTAAGTTATAGCAGATATATGAGAAGGGAGAGATGGAAATATACATTTCTTGAGATAAAATGATTGTTTCCCCTTCTTTGCCGCTTCTCGCTCTTTCTTCTTATGCTCAGTCAAAATCTCTGTTTCAACACGTTTTGTTGACCCTTCCCTTAGTTGTTTGTCCTGAAGATGTATATACACTTAAAACTTCATACAATAACACATGAAGATAGACATGAAAATTGACATAGTTGTAACTACATTTTTAGGTAATTTGTGTAAAAATAGTAACTTTTGGCAAACAATCAGAAATTTTGAACTTGGGATATTTCTAACTACATTTCTAGGTAATTTGTGTCTAGTTTTCCATTCTGTTTAATGGGTAGAATAAGATTTTTTTTAGAACTCATAGGAAGTGGAAGAGGTACAGACTTTAAAGATGCCCACTCAGGTTCCAGATGCCATGGGGGTCCCTCATTGGCCCCTTATACCACTTAAAAAAAATACTAGGTAGATGGTGAGGTGGAGAAATGTGTCGAACACTTTGGGTCCGGCCATCCGGTGCCTCAGCAGCAACAATTAAAAATACCCTGCCACTTTAGTCAAGATTTTTGTTGTCCATTGAGAAAACCCATCTCCTAAAATGAATTGTGGTAGAGTTGGTATTTTTTGTGGAGATTGAGCAATAATTGTCATGTGAAAATTGTGAAATGATTAGTTTCCTTGCCTTTTTAGCATTTGATTGATCTAGTGTTATTTAGTCTCTGGTGATGATCTAGAGAAATAAGTGAAAAAATAGTGTTTTTGTGATGTTGTTACGTAATAGTCTTGATTATATTTGATATTAAAGTGATCATATTCTCGCTTTTCTATTTCGTATATTGTATGGGTTAAGTTTTATCGAGATATATAATTTAGCAAATTGTTGATTCAAAAAAGGGAAAAGGTTTATGGAGTGGCAATCCATACCACAGTACAGGGGTGGTGGACTTTTCTTTCTATGTGAAGGACTGACATGATTAATGTAGACTCCCCATCTGATAGATAACCAGCTGTATTGACCATGTGGAAAGGCCCATTGTCCACATCATGTCAAATGTATGGCATAGTGTAATGATTTAGTATCATATGATTTGAAGAGATTTCTCTGAAATTGTGGTTCATTGAGGGGTATTCAATAATAATCTTGTAGTAATATATTAGCACTGATTTTCTTGTTTTCAACTACAATATTTCTTTTTTAAAGTCTAGATTTTCCCCCACTTTGGAAGGGATGCCTCGATGAGTACTTATTGAGGCATGTCTTTCTTAAACAGGCTATGAAACTAGGTGGATAAAATTTGGGTTTGAGAAATGGTGAGTTCTTTAGTTTTTTTCAAAATTGTTAATTAATAAAACTTGTGTGTATATGTGGGTGCACATGCATGTGTGAAAAACACATAATCCTGACCGTTGAAACACAAAATCCAATGGTCGGGGTTTATACTTATGCCAATTATACATATCCCTATGATAAAATCCTACCATTGTTGCTTCCTCTTGAATTTTCTAAACCTGGACCTTGACTGGTAGTTCCAATGCCAATATGATTTAATGATTGTGGATGGTATGATAACAATGGAAGCCCATGAGCGCTATGAGAAGAATTCTGTACTTCGTTCATGCAGATCTTCTCTTCATATGATTTGAGGTGTTTCATGCAATAGAAAATGATTTTTGGGTTCATTCTTTCTTTGATTATACTTTCAGTTAAATTTTCACATTCCGAACTCTATTGAATGAGGGAAATATTGTGCAGTTTAAAAGATATTCGTTCTAGCTAACAGCATGTGCTCTGGTTCAAATTTCCTGATTCTTGGTGCCAGGAGGATGTTGAACATCCATCTGCCAAGGAGAAGAAATTGTTGCACTTAGTGGATATGGGCTTCCTCGTAGATGAGGCTTCGTCAGCCATTGATGCTTGTGGTGTGTATCCTGCATTGGAAGTTGAAGATTGTAAATATCTTCACAATTTTCGTGCATCAGATACTATACATGGCTGTTGTTTATGCTTATATCTAGCGCAGGAATGCTCAAAACCAACTCGCCCCCCCCCCCCTTTTCCCTAAAAAAATAATATTAATAAATTGAAATCTGCTACTTAAAACTGTTGAACATCTAAGATACCCTAGTGAAGCCCATCTCTTGTTCTCTCTGTTAAAGCTTCTCGCTGTTGAACTGCATGACATCTTCTTAAGATAACCCACATTGGTTTTTCTATGTGAAAGAGTGACATTAATTGCAGTGTTAATTCAAGTTCAGCATAGAAATCGGTGCATTTTTATTACCGTTTCATCGCTTATTCTTAGATTATCAATTTTTAAATGTTTGCAGATCCAAATACCTCTATTATGGAGTTGATGGACTTTATTTGTGCCGCTCAAATGGCAAAAACAGCTGATGTTTATCTACAAGAACCACCTCATCTAATTTTCGATGATGACGAGTGTAGATGCAAGAATTTGCTCTACACTTTCCTTCTCTCTCAGCTCAGGGGGACCTGCAAATTAGCCCACTCCGACGATCAAGTTAGACAAATCGATCAGTGTAGTTTTTTTTAAGAGAAGAAGAATTCGAACCTCTTTTACTCGTAGTTTTCTTCCTTATATAGGCGTTTAAACTTGATCGTTTTCTGTGCCACCCTCTGAGGTGACCTAGGGTAGTTAGCTCACTCCCTGACATGTCAGCTGCAGGAGTTGTTGCAACTGCCCTATCACTTCTGAGAAAATCTGAGTTGATCTGACATGACGTGGGTTGCCAGGACTGACTGTCTATCATTGGCACATCTGTCAGATCTGTCCTACCGACCTATACTGCACTTGCCCGGACTACTTCATCGGCTGATGGCCTAGTTCCGAGCTTAGAATCCGTGCATCCGTCGAGGTTAATAAACCGAGCAGAAAACGCGGTTCATCCGTCCTTAAATCATTAACTCTGGCCCTTAATTGAGCCACGTGTCGGTGCTCAAGAATTTCCACCACAATACCCCCTCTCGAGGGCTCGGGCAGAATGATCGGGTACTCGAGAATATTTAATAAGAAATTAGGAAACTGACACGTGAGTCCCTCTCATTGGGTCTCAGCTAAGATTAATGATGTCTTTATGGCGAATCGTTACTTAGCCTTTTCACTTTTCGAGGGCGGCGGTCGGTTGGGCTGTTATCGTAGTGTGCGTCCTGTCTGTTGGTTTAAACGGCGCAATTATTGCACAGAGTACACGTGGCGTTCTGTAGACGGCTTGATTCGTGTGCGAATTTCGAACGGTCATATTGGATCTCTCAGCAATTAATGCCTCGTCATTATTGGCTTAAAAGGTCTCAGCTGTTGATTTCAACCACACATCTCGAGGCTTCTCAGGCCTATAAATACCCCATCCATTTCTCATTTTCATTTTCACTCTCATTTGCCTTGCCGTTACTCTGCCCTTCTGCCTTCTCGTGCCTTCCTTGCCTTTGCCAGCGTCTCCATTCGAGCCCCTGCTGCGTCTTCTCAACTCCCTCGCGCCACCAGTCGTTCAATCACCCAAGGCTTTTGGGTTCTCAGGAGGAGAGAATAAGGTAACCAAAACAAGGTTTCTCCCTCTCCTCTGCCTCCGCCCTCTTCCTTCTCACTCTATTCATGGCCAGGGGGAAATCTTATTCCCCTGCCTGCCCTCCCCTTGAGCTAGTTAGGGACACATTTGGTGTCCCTGACAGCGTGGGCATGTCCTATGTGGACGATGCCACGCTGCTCAGAGGTAGTGCCCCCGGTACCATAGTGGTGCACTGGGGGCAACTAAAAGCGGGCCTCAGAGTCCCTCTAAGTAGGTTGACTCGGGAGGTCCTAAACTTTTATAGGAGGGCCCCTGGCCAAATGAGCGAAAATTTCTTCCGACTCATCAGTGCCTTTGAGCACATGAACAGTGGTTTGGAGGAGGGCCTCCAACTCGGGCTCTGGGACATCAGGGCCCAGTTTGCTTTAAAGAAGTGCCCGAACAGGCCGGGCTTCTTTTATTTGTCGAAGAGGAGAGGGAAGCCGTCCTTGGTCGAGCTGCCGGACTCGGACAAGGAGTGGTTCTTGTTCCCGATCCAGATGGCCGGGCAATGGGAAAACGCTCCAGGGGACGAGCTTCCCCCTCTCGCCTTCTCATCCTTCAACCCTCAAGGTGAGCTTTACTAATTGTTCCCGTCTTGATTCCTGTCATGCCCCCTTTTCCTTTTTCTGTGACTTTCTGATCAGTTGGTTGAACGATATTGCAGATCCGAGCAAGGATAGTTCCCGGGGGAGTCGGTGGTGATCGCTCATCTTCTTGCAAACCCCGAACTCTACAACCAAGTGACAGCTCTTCTCCCCCCCACCATCCGCCGATCCGATATGGCGCTCCAATCCAAGCGCCCCCCACCCGTCCTCAGCTCAGACTCCGAGCAGGAAATAAACGAGGCTCCCCCAACCCTGCCTACTGTAGACACCCCATTTTTGCACTCGCCTGATTAATCAACTCGTCAATCCGATTGCAATGATTCCCAATGATGGATGTGTATTCCATTGCTTTATTTTCGTTACCAAATATGTTTCAGAAATCCGGATGAGGTATCTCGAACTAACAAAACCTTAGAAACCACGCTACGCTAGGAAAATACGACCCCAGAAACATAGAAATCATCATCTTGCAGACCAAAAAGAAACTTCACAATCATTTCACATAAAATTTTTTCATAAATGACACAAACCAACATTCTCATTGAATTCCTTACAAAAAACCGATTCTAAAACATCCTAGAACATTAAAAACCGACTTGAAACGTGAAAAGTCCTCTCCGGGGGTAAAACAGTAATTTCACAATTTTCATAATTAAAAAATTCAAAATTAATAAATAAAATATTAAATAATTAAAGTGAAACATTAATGAAATTAATTTAAAATTTTGAACCTAAAAAATCGATCATTCGAACTTTCGGGTAAAATTGTTGAGGGTTCGTAGGATATTTCTTTAAGGACCCCTCCATTTGGGGGTCCAAAGAATTAAAGATATTTTAAAGGGGGGTTCTCCAAAAATTTAAGTCAATCAAGCAAGACTAAGGTCAAGGTATTAAAGTCAATCAAGTGAGACTGAAGTCAAAATTAAAGTCAATTAAGCAAGACTAAAGTCAAGATATTAAAAGTCAATCAATTAAGACTAAAGTCAAAACATTAAAAGTCAATCAAATAAGACCAAAAGTCATAATAGAATTATAATTGATTAATAACTCTATCTAATAGAGTTTTAACTTAAAAACAATTCTACTTAAAACAATTCTAATTAAAACACAATTCTACCTAAAATAAGTCTAACTAAAACACAACTCTAATTAAAAGATCTCTAATTAAACACTAACTCTATCCAAATCAACCCCTAAAAACATCTATAAATAGAGGTACTCACACCCTATTTTCGTATCAAATCATAAACCCTAAGAGAAGTAGGTCTAGAAGCTCCCCTAGCCCCCCATAAACCCTAGTTTTGGAGCCCCAACTCCTTACCTAACATCCCTCCTTCAATTTTAGTCTAGAAAACACCTAAAATCCCTCCAAAAATACCCCCAAATCCGCAACAAACTTGAAGAGTTCAGATCCAAAAACAAGGAGATACCTTGATCTAAGAGATCCGAAGTCAAATCAGGAGACAGAACGAAGCAAGGGAGTACAGTACAATGAGCTCTTTTTGTCAGATCTGAGGGAACAAAATCCTTGCTATCGGAAAGGTATGTAATTTTTTTATTTTTATCTAGATTTTTAGCAATGTGATATATTTGGGAAGTTAGTAGAGACCGGCTTTGGTAGGGCGGGGTTGGTGCCTAACACCTTCCAACCCCGTAACATGATCCCCGAATTCAGATTTTTTTTGGTAGATTAGTTCTTTTTATCTATGTTAGAGTCAGTTTGGTTCCTAGACCACAATAACTAGGTGGCGACTCCCAAACCTCAAGAGTCAAAAGCGGATCCGCGCACCCCGCGGATCGAGGGCGCTTTCAGTGGCGACTCCACTGGGGACTATTGAGGATCAAACTTGAAAAACTCCAAGTATGGGAGCATTGCCAAGATGACCTAGTTTTTTTTATTTAGTTGGATTTATTTTATTTATTTTTTCTGTTTATTTATTTTTTGTCTTGATTGTAGATGATTTTGGGTATTGCATTTTTTTTTCCAATTAAGGATCACTTTTTGATGACCCCTAAATAATGAAAGATTCAAATTGACCTATGAAAATGATGGAATGATGAAGGTTGGACAGAAATATTAAAACATTTTTAGAGAATATTATAGTGAGAATTAAGTCTGGGAGCCTTTAATAAAACATAGATCTCGTCGAGTAGATTAATTTAGAATCTGAGTTCACTCAATTTCGTTATCGGAAGCCTTAGATATCATCGATGCAAGTTCAATCTGTAAATCTGGAATTATTTCAGAATGAAAGTTGGGATAGCAATGTTAAAACTTTTTAAGAGAATATTCTAGTGAGAATTAAGTCTGGGAGCCTCTTAATAAAACATAGATCTCGCCGAGTAGATTAATTTAGAATCTGAGTTCAATCAATTTCGTTATTGGAAGCCTTAGATATCATCGATGCAAGTTCAATCTGTAAATCTGGAATTATTTCTAAATGAAAGTTGGGATAGCAATGTTAAAACTTTTTTACAAAACATTCTAGTAAGAATTAAGTCTGGGAACCTCTTAATAAAACGTAGATCTCATCAGATAGATTAATTTAAAACTTGAGTTCACTCAATTTCGTTATCGAAAGCCTTAGATATCATCGATGCAAGTTCAATCTGTAAATTTGGAATTATTTCTGAATGAAAGTTGGGACAGCAACGTTAAAACGTTTTTACAGAACATTCTGGTGAGAACTAAGTCTGGACACCTATTAATAAAATGTAGATCTCATCGAGTAGATTAATTTAGAACTTGAGTTCACTCGATTTCGTTATCGGGAGCCTTAGATATCATCGATGCAAGTTCAGATTCTATTTTCCTAATTCACAGAAAATCTGAATTTATCTAATGTTGACACAATTAATGTTCTTGAGAGTGAGCTCATCTCAACTATTGTCATTCTATCATCAATGTAACACCTATTGGAATCTCGATTTATTTTGGATCACCCAAAAGTGATCATTGATTGGACCTTAAAAATTATAAAAATTATGCCTATTGCAATATTTGTTTGATCATTATCATATGCCATATTTATTGATTAATTTACCATGATCTTGCTTGAAATACATAATTGATGTTGATCGTAATGTTAATGTGCTTATGTGATGGGAATAATGTGATCTTAATTGAATATTCATATGATTTGAATGATTTTGGTTTTGATTAAATGTATGATTGGTTTGATTGGATCCATGGGCCCATTTGTTTGAAAAAGGCCCCGGGCACACCCCACGCTGTTTTGCACACACCACATGCACGTTTACTGTTTTGAGCACTTACACGTCCCATATAGCCAACGTGGCACTAGTGCGTGACCCGGTCTCTTCGGAGATGCGACGTCATTCATGAAACCCACAACTCCAGTCACATACCTTAGGGTATATCAAACTGGGGGCATTAATACCGTCTGATCAGGTGATTCTGAGAGATATATTGATGCACCCAGGCTGGAGCGACCTGAGCTTTTGACCTATTGTGAACCACACAGTCACATGTCCCGATTGCCAACGTAGTACTAGTACGTGGTCGGTCCCCTCGTGGGATGCCAAACCATTTATGAAAGCTACAACTCTTGACTCGTACTCGTAGGTGTAAAAGATAATCTAAGTATATCAATTGCACTTCTTGGTCAAAACCGGTGCCTAAGCAAGATCTTGCCCCGCTGTACCCTACTGTACGAGGGGGATAGACTACGTCTATTCTAGACGAGAGGTATTTAAGTGGGACCTTACTCAGCATTGTGCGCCACCTCTCAACTGGAGATCGAACTGACTGTTTTTGACTTCAGAGAAGTGAATTGAGGTTTTAGATTATCACCTATACGGTATATCAAACCAAGTCACCACGTATCGAAAGGTATATAGGTGTGCTTGGGCAAGGGTGGCCAGATAAAAATGCATTGCACGTAGTAAGCTTAGAGTCTAGAAACCTTCCTAGTAGGTCACGACTCGAACTTATCGTGGGTGTTCCCGGGTTGTTTATTGAATGGAGTCCGTTGATTGATGAATGTATGTGAGTGATGTGAATGGTGAGATCAGAGTGTATGATTGTCCTCAAGGATCAAAAATATTGTTTTTGAAAATCAAAATGGGTGCACCGACCCAATAAAGAATCCATTCTTTTACAATAATGACCCAGTCCATCCCGATCCAACAGTCCTGATGGACCGGGCCATTTAAATCGAAATAGAAATCAATTTTCAAAGAAGAAAAATAGTTTACAAATGCAAAGTATTTCCCAGAAAAAATGTTTTTCAAAAGAAGTGTTTTCTAGAAAAAGTGATATTCTCTAGAAAAAAATATTTTCTAAGAAAAAAAACGTTTTTCAAAAAATATTTTTCATAAGAACAAGATTTTCCCAGAGAAAATGATTTCCAAATAAAAAAGTATTTTTCAGAGAAAAAATATTTTTCAGAAGAAAATATTTTCCAAAAGAAAGAAAAGAAAAGAAAATGATTTACAAAAGATCTATTTTTGCATGAAATTTTTTTGAAATATGTTTTTTACCAAAAATCTATTTTTTGCATGTACCTTATAAAATTATCAAAATATGTTTTTCTAAAAAGAAAATGATTGCAAAAATAATCAGTATTGTGAAAATTGTTATTCAATAAAAACATTATTTTCAAGAGTGCAATAAAATTATTTTTCTTCTGAATAATCATTGAATGGATGAATTGTTTAACGGATTGGTGCACAAAATACTATAAAATCTCAGGGTTCATTAAAATGTTATCAAGGGGGTGACACTAAAATTGGTTAAATTCACCTTCAAAGAGGTTTTAAGGATTATCATTGCGCCTAAACTCAAGCGTCCACCTCCTAGTTGGAGTCGTAAGTCCAGTCGGTTAGAAAGAACCACAGTACCAAGTCAACAAGCAGAGATGGCTTCAGAATCTGAGCTCACAGAGATCCGTAAGATCTTGGCAGCCTTTGCCAATGATATTAGCAATATAAAAGGCAAGGTGGAAATGTTAGAACAGACCTCGAAATCAACGGGAATTCCCTTAGATGACCCGAAGGGGAAAAAGGTTGAAGAGAAACGTCCACGTGAAGTTTTCGAGCTCGACGGAGATGAAGAGTATGTTGATGAAAATCCGGCATTATCTAATAGAATGTCTCAATTGGAGTCAGCTATGAAGAGTATAAAGGGTATTGATGAAATTGCAGCAGGCATTGAAACTCTGAACCGCATCCCTAGAATCCATTTGCCAGAGAAGTTTGTGATGCCTGAAATGGATAAATTCAGTGGGACAGGATGTGCGAAAACACATCTTAAAGTGTATATTACTAACATGCGCACTATGGGGCTCAGCGACGAACATATGACATTATTGTTCCAAAGAACTTTATCAGGATCAGCACTACGTTGGCTAATGTCTCAAGATCCAGTTACTGTGGGTACATGGGAGAACATGTCAAAGGCCTTCTGGCATCAGTATAAATACAGTACTGAGATTGAGACCTCAAGAAGGGATTTGGAAGCAATTAAACAGAAAAATGGGGAGACATTCACTGATTTCATTGGTCGCTGGAGGGCCAAGGCTGCACAAATGTGGGATAGACCTTCAGAGAAAGAACAAGTGGCTATTATCTTAAAAAACCTCTCGCAAGGGTATGCCCGACATCTAGTCTCCCAATACCTTCCTACATTCGAGTCTCTATTGCAAGCTGGTAGCCAATTGGAAGATGCTTTCGCTTCCGGAATCCTTTCCAATCCTTCTGACAACAAGTTCAAAAAGCCTTTCACCAATTCCAAGTCTAGCGCTGATCACGCCTATGTAGCCCATACGTCTATTACACCCGTCCAATCTACTATCTTGCCTAGTAACCAAGTTAACCCTAGTCAACCTCGACCACGTAGAAAATTCACCAATCTTAGTATGCCTTTGAGCATTGTCTTTCAGAAACTATTAAGTAAAGGGCTCATTGCACCTCTCCAACCTCGACCTTTACCAAATCTACTCCCCACTTCTCACAATACCAACCTATTTTGTGAGTTTCACCAAAATCCCGGTCATCTTACTGATCGTTACGTCGCTCTTCGTCATACAGTTCAAGACCTCATCGACGCCAAAAAGTTACTGTCCCTGCCCCTGAGCAGCCGAATGTTACTACCAACCCTCTACCTAGTTACCAACCTCCTCAGACTTTGAACATGATATCCAATACTCAACTCTTGTTTGACCCAATCCTTCTCATCCGATCAGTCAATCATAAACCTCCTAGCACTCCTTTTACCAAAGTGACGGTCCCTAATGAGGTTTTCACCACCAAATGCAGTCTTGGCCAAGAGAGGAGAAGTAAGTCTGAATAATGCAAAGAATCTGAAGAAGAAAACTCAGTCTAACCGCTTGGAAATAGTTTCTCGAATTCTCAGTCTATAATCAAGCCCGTTGTGGGTAATTGTCTTTAGTTGTTTATGAGTCTTGAGTCCAGTTCTTTCTATCAATTCAGTAGTTAAGTCTGTCTTTTTTCTTATTTTGTTCTAGTCAAGTTAGTTTGTCGAGTCTGCAATGGTGTCAGTTGCCCCATCTAAATTTAATTGAATAAAGAAAATTTTTGAATACCTTGAGCGCATTAACGAGTTAACTAATAACTGGCTTCAAAGAGCAATTCCTCTAATAAGGAATCCCCTCTTGAATGAAAAGATAAATGTCTTGCTCGAGGAACTAAATGTCATTGACCTCGTAACAAAAATAATTTCCAAGAAATTCAGATTGGAACTAACTCATCCCCAGAGGAGCACAAAGAGATGATAAATTTATTCAGAAAATTCAAATGACTTGCTTACATGGTCCTATGAGAATATGTCGGTTAAATTTGGAGTGTTGTTCAATATGAAATATATACCCATCCTGTGAGAACACCAACCAGAATAGACTGACATAGTCAGAGGAGGGATTATAAAATGCATTAGCGCTGGAATTTTAAAATCGATGGAATAGTTGAAGCAGCTAGTAAAAATCTCAAGAGAATCATCGTGAAAATGTGTCAATCACACATCACACCGGGACTGGCCAAAGAAGTTACCATTCGTATTATGGACATATTACATTTCAATACAGTCTTCTACTAGAGTCACTCTAGTATGATATAGAAGCAATCTTACCGGTTAAAAGGAAAAATCCTGTATCTCAAGGTCTTGATGGAAGTTAATTTTTAGAAACAGATTGGATCTGTCAATGGAGAGGAGTCACTTGCATGTTTGACAAGAAAGTCAAAGTTCATCACTTATGAGTCAAGGATCTAAAGCATCAGACTACCCAAGGAAAAAATTTTGAGTACTCTTCCTCGATTCTAAAAAGTTTGAACCCAATTGGAGAGATTCAATCATTAAGGAAATATTATCTGGAAGAACTGCTAGACTTCAAGATCATGATGGAATATAATTACCAGAACCAACCAACCTTGACCAAATCAAACGGTACTACATTTAAGGAGGCCATCTTTGGCCGAATCAATTCTCCTGTTACCCAGTTCAATATATCCTTTCTCAACCCCTTTGCAACCTTTTTCAAAAAGAAAAATTATGCCTTTTTCTTTCTTAGCCCGATCACCTAACCTAGGAGAGGGAAGTTTCGAATTACGTTTTGGTCTGATTCCAAAATCCTGGGGTACGTAGGCAACCTGAGAAGTTACTTCAGGCCCGATCACATCAAAAAAAAAATAAAAATAAAATAAAAATAGATTCCCCGACAAAGGAAAAATCTAAAAAGAAAAAAATTCAGAAGAAAAAAATTGTCAAAGTGGGGAAGAAAATTCAAGAAAAAAGAAAATAATTTAAAAGGAAATGCCACACAAGGGGCATTTGGGTTTTTGAGCCTCAAAATTCTTTTCTTTTTATACCCAGTCCTAAACTTACTCATGAAAGTCCTCCTAAGTACCGTGCGAGAAGTCAAGGAAGATAGTAAATCATGATCAGACAGCAACTCCAGAAGTTCAGAAGGGAAGAAGAAGAAAAAAGTCTGCTAAGTTGAAAATCCAAAAAGGGCGGCTTAGGCAAAAATTAAGGCAAGCTCGCAAGGTTGAAAATCTGAAAGGACGACCTTGGCAACAATCAGAGCAAAGAAAAGAGAAAAAATTGTAAGCTCGCTAGATCGAAAACCTAAAAAGGCGATCTAGGCAAAAGCTAGGGTATGCTCGCTAGATTGAAAACCTGAAAAGGCAATCTAGGCAAAACTTAGAGCAATGAAAAAATAAAAGAAAATCTCCGTTGAGTTGAGAAGCTGAAAAGACAGTCCGTGCCGAAATATCAAAAGTCTGAATGATCAAGTTTCAATACCCAGTTTGAACCAAATATAGACTCAGTGGATACAAGTATCTCGTCTATGATTGATCTAAAGAGTTTCATGTCCCTAAGTGAACCGACGGGGAGAAAGAACAAATTCTATGATGAATTTCAGAAAGAAATATTTTGTTCCAATGTCTTTGAGCCTAACTCAAAATCTTCAATATAAAAAGTCAAAATTAAAAGTTAAACCTTTATTGCGCTTGCGGTAATCAAGAATTTCAAACTTTCATAACAAGGGCACTTCCTTTTTCTAAAGAGTATAGTTTCCCCCCTTACACTAAGGGCATGTATTTTCAAATTATGTTCAATTATCCCCAGTGCAATGTTCCTTGTCAAACTAGGGGCATTTTTGTTCTGATGACTGGTCAATTTCAACCCCAAAGGATAAGGTTAACTTTGAATTAAATGTTACCCTCTTGATAGCAATTTTGAAAACTCCTCAGATTCAAAGAGAGTTAATATGTTTACCGGACCTTTGTAAAATCCAACGTTTTATTAAAAAAAAAAAAAAATCAAATGCGAGGTTAATCCCCCGTTTGTTCCCTCAAAATTTAGGTCATTACTCTTTCACCCTAGGCAGATAGAGTAGGACTCCTAAAAAAATTAGTTCATTACTCTTTCACTCTGAGTAGGTAGAGTAGAACTTGCAAAAAAAAAAAAAAAAAATTAAATTAGTTCATTACTCTTTCACCCTGAGCAGGTAGAGTAGGACTCCCAAAACAATTAGTTCATTACTCTTTCACTCCGAGTAGGTAGAATAGAACTTCCCAAAATAATTAGTTCATTACTCTTTCACCCTGGGCAGGTAGAGTAGGACTCTCAAAAAATTAGGTCATTACTCTTTCACTCCGAGTAGGTAGAGTAGAACTTCCCAAAATAATTAGTTCATTACTCTTTCACCCTGGGCAGGTAGAGTAGGACTCTCAAAAAGCTTAGTTCATTACTCTTTCACTCCGAGTAGGTAGAGCAGAACTTCCCAAAATAATTAGTTCATTACTCTTTCACCCTGGGCAGGTAGAGTAAGACTCTCAAAAAGCTTAGTTCATTACTCTTTCACTCCGAGTAGGTAGAGTAGAACTTCCCAAAATAATTAGTTCATTACTCTTTCACCCTGGGCAGGTAGAGTAGGACTCTCAAAAAGCTTAGTTCATTACTCTTTCACTCCGAGTAGGTAGAGTAGAACTTCCAAAAAAAAAAAAAAAAATCAAAAATAGTTCATTACTCTTTCACTCCGGGTAGGTAGAGTAAAACTTCCCAAAAAAAATTTAGTGCATTACTCCTTCACTCTGAGTAGGTAGAATAAGACTCTCAAAAAAATATAAATTCATTACTCTTTCACCTAGAGTAGGTAGAGTAGGACATTTAACTTTCTCCCAACTTTTGCTCAGATTTGTCTCAAATATCATTCAAATTTTCTCGAGTTTTATTTTACTCAGATTTTACTCAATTTCACACATTGCACACACTTGCACATTTGTTTCATTAGTCAAGGAGAATTTTCTAAAATTCAAGGATCTGACACTTTCAGTGAGAGCTCTCGCTCAAGGACCTGACAACGTTTTAGTTCGGGGAGAGCTTTACCTTCAAGGATCCGAACACCTTGACGAATTGCTAAATCAGGCTGCAAAATGAACTGTCATTAGCTTTGGCATTCGGATATCCCACTATCTACTAAAATAGATTTGCTATCTAGTTTGCTTCAACCCTCTGCCAAAGAGGGGCATCTGTAGACACCCCATTTTTACACTCGCCTGATTAATCAACTCGTCAATCCGATTGCAATGATTCCCAATGATGGATGTGTATTCCATTGCTTTATTTTTGTTACCAGATATGTTTCAGAAATCTGGATGAGGTATCTCGAACTGACAAAACCTTAGAAACCACGCTACGCTAGGAAAATACGACCCCAGAAACATAGAAATCATCATCTTGCAGACCAAAAAGAAACTTCACAATCATTTCACATAAAATTTTTTCATAAATGATACAAACCAACATTTTCATTGAATTCCTTACGAAAAATCGATTCTAAAACATCCTAGAACATTAAAAATCGACTTGAAACGTGAAAAGTCCTCTCCGGGGGTAAAACGGTAATTTCACAATTTTCATAATTAAAAAATTCGAAATTAATAAATAAAATATTAAATAATTAAAGTGAAACATTAATGAAATTAATTTAAAATTTTGAACCTAAAAAATTGATCATTCGAACTTTCGGGTAAAATTGTTGAGGGTTCGTAGGATATTTCTTTAAGGACCCCTCCATTTGGGGGTCCAAAGAATTAAAGATATTTTAAAGGGGGGTTCTCCAAAAATTTAAAGTCAATCAAGCAAGACTAAGGTCAAGGTATTAAAGTCAATCAACTGAGACTGAAGTCAAAATTAAAGTCAATTAAGCAAGACTAAAGTCAAGATATTAAAAGTCAATCAATTAAGACTAAAGTCAAAACATTAAAAGTCAATCAAATAAGACCAAAAGTCATAATAGAATTATAATTGATTAATAACTCTATCTAATAGAGTTTTAACTTAAAAACAATTCTACTTAAAACAATTCTAATTAAAACACAATTCTACCTAAAATAAGTCTAACTAAAACACAACTCTAATTAAAAGATCTCTAATTAAACACTAACTCTATCCAAATCAACCCCTAAAAACATCTATAAATAGAGGTGCTCACACCCTATTTTCGTATCAAATCATAAACCCTAAGAGAAGTAGGTCTAGAAGCTCCCCTAGCCCCCCATAAACCCTAGTTTTGGAGCCCCAACTCCTTACCTAACATCCCTCCTTCAATTTTAGTCTAGAAAACACCTAAAATCCCTCCAAAAACACCCCCAAATCCGCAACAAACTTGAAGAGTTCAGATCCAAAAACAAGGAGATACCTTGATCTAAGAGATCCGAAGTCAAATCCGGAGACAGAACGAAGCAAGGGAGTACAGTACAATGAGCTCTTTTTGTCAGATCTGAGGGAACAAAATCCTTGCTATCGGAAAGGTATGTAATTTTTTTATTTTTATCTAGATTTTTAGCCATGTGATATATTTGGGAAGTTAGTAGAGACCGGCTTTGGCCGGGCGGGGTTGGTGCCTAACACCTTCCAACCCCGTAACATGATCCCCGAATTCAGATTTTTTGTGGTAGATTAGTTCTTTTTATCCATGTTAAAGTCAGTTTGGTTCCTAGACCACAATAACTAGGTGGCGACTCCCAAACCTCAAGAGTCAAAAGTGGATCCGTGCACCCCGCGGATCGAGGGCGCTTTCACCTACTGGAGCTGCCGGGGTGGGGAGCGCCCCTCTGGAAGAAGAAGAAGAGGAAGATCATCAGCCTCTCCTCAAAAGGTTAAGGAGGGGGCCTCGCTCTCCGGCCCCCATTCTCCAGCTGCCACCACCTCCCGCACCCGAGGAATCTAACCATCCAGCCGAGCCATCCCAGGCATCTTCGGCTGGATCGGCACAAAGGGGGAGTATGCCCCCTCCCTCTCCATGGGTGGTACAACCCATGATCCGGGGGAGGCCGGTGTCTGATAAGGACTCTACCTTATCTGACCCGGCAATAGCCCGGGCAATCTTCGATGCGTCCACGCTCCCGCGTGACGTCGAGAAGGTTCGCCGAAGTTTTACTGCTGATTCAGCGAAATTCTCACGCGACGCGTTCCGAGCCTTGGCCGTGGTAAGTTACTTGTTCTTTTCTTCTAATTTGCTATATCTTTTCCGCTCTTTCATCCTGCTAACGCCGTTTCTTCCTTCCTGATCAGGCTCAACACGTCGTGGCCAAGCTCGTTGAATCTCGCGACGCTTCCGTGGATAACCTTCGGGCCGCGAAAGGTCGTGTTCTTCAGCTTCAGGCTGAAAGGGATGCGGCTGCGGCCAATTCCCAAAAGCTCCAATCAAGCTTGGATAGCGCACTATCCGAGCTGGAGCAGAATAAAGATAAGCTAGCTCTAGCGGAGGGGAAGATCTCTTCCCTGGAAGAGCTGGTGAAGGCGAAGGAGGCAGAGCAGGAGAGAGCACTTCAAGATCAGCTCAACTCTCTCCAGGCCCAGCTGGACTCTTCAGAGGAAGCCTGGGAGGCAGCTTATAATAAGCTAAAGGCGAAGCTAAGGAAAGCCGAGGCCGCTGCAAAGAGGCCGGAGGTGATCCCAGGAGCTACACCAACCGCTGCTCCCGAGCCGAGTCCCGAAGCCCCAGTTGCACCAGTTGACATCCAAGCCCCCGAAGATGCCGTGGTAACGATTGAAGCGGACGAATAGTTTTCCTTTTTCCTTCTTTGTAGCATAATTTTGTAACTCCATATGTAATCCCAATGGAAGTATATAAATATATATTTTTTTGTGCCAACTTTTGTGCCTTCCATTTTATTTTGCTTTCTCTTTTCTGCTTTTAAATTAAGGTATTTTGCTTAAAAAACAAAACCTAAATAGTTAACTATACCTAACACCTTAGGCTCATCGTTTATTCAAGACAGAGATCTTGTCTTGATCTTGGTATTTTAGCATGGGCTTGATGCCAGCGAAGAACCGGGACTCTGACTCTGAATCAGACTCCTTAGTATGGACCAGGTCTTTAGTTTCAAACAAATTCCTCAGCTAGGCTCGGCTATTGTTGAGGAATCGAGGCTTTGTCCTTAGACCAACTCCTCAGTTGGACTTGGCTCCTATGGAGGTTTCCCTTAGTCCAACTCCTCAGTTGGGCTTGGTCCCCGTGGTGGGACCAAGGCTTTTCCCTTCCGACCAACTCCTCAGTTGGGCTCGGCTCCTATGGAGGGGCCGAGGCTTTCCCTTAGTCCAACTCAGTTGGGCTTGGTCCCCGTGGTGGGACCAAGGCTTTTCCCTTCCGACCAACTCCTCAGTTGGGCTCGGCTCCTGTGGAGGGGCCGAGGCTTTCCCTTAGTCCAACTCCTCAGTTGGGCTTGGTCCCCGTGGTGGGACCAAGGCTTTTCCTTCCGACCAACTCCTCAGTTGGGCTTGACTCCTATGGAGGGGCCGAGGCTTTCCCTTAGTCCAACTCCTCAGTTGGGCTTGGTTCCCGTGGTGGGACCAAGGCTTTTCCCTTCCGACCAACTCCTCAGTTGGGCTCGGCTCCTGTGGAGGGGCCGAGGCTTTCCCTTAGTCCAACTCCTCAGTTGGGTTTGGTCCCCGTGGTGGGACCAAGGCTTTTCCCTTCCGACCAACTCCTCAGTTGGGCTCGGCTCCTGTGGAGGGGCCGAGGCTTTCCCTTAGTCCAACTCCTCAGTTGGGCTTGGTCCCCGTGGTGGGACCAAGGCTTTTCCCTTCCGACCAACTCCTCAGTTGGGCTCGACTCGTGTGGAGGGGCCGAGGCTTTCCCTTAGTCCAACTCCTCAGTTGGGCTTGGTCCTCGTGGTGGGACCAAGGCTTTTCCCTTCCGACCAACTCCTCAGTTGGGCTCGGCTCCTGTGGAGGGGTCGAGGCTTTCCCTTAGATGGCAGGCATAGGAGCGAAGATGACTTTATTGATAATATTTCTTTAAATTGAATACATTCCATGGTGATTGAATTACGTCCCCCGCCGGAGTCTCCAAGTAGTACACGCCTGCGTCCCCGACTTTCCGCACAATGTATGGTCCTTCCCAGTTGCAGCCGAGCTTCCCACTATTGACTTCTTTGGTGTTAGAAAATACCTTTCGTAATACCATATCGCCGACCTTGAACTCCCTAGGACGTACTTTCTGATCGTAAGACCTCTTCAACACTTGTTGGTACCTTGCCAACCTTTCTATGATCCTTTCCCGCGTCTCATCCAACCAATCCAAATTCCGAGCCACCATTTCTTCGTTGAACTCTGTCTCGGCCACTTGCGTCCTTGTAGTAGGAACCTGTATTTCGGTTGGAATAACAGCTTCCGTTCCATAGGCTAGTGCGAACGGGGTGAAACCTGTTGCCCTTCTCGCCGTGGTCCGGTATGCCCATAGGACACTGTGTAGCTCGTCTACCCATCTTCCCTTATGTTCCGCCAGCCTCTTCTTCAAGTTCGCGAGGATTGTCTTGTTTGATGCTTCAGCTTGGCCATTTCCTTGTGGATATCTTGGTGACGATTACAGTGATCGGATTCCGTATTCCTTGAAGTACGATTGCACGCGGTTGCCCTTGAATTGCGTTCCATTGTCAGAGATCAACGCATAAGGGATCCCAAAGCGCGTTATGATGTGCTCCCAAGTGAATTTGATGACTTCCCTTTCCCTAATCCGCGTGAGGGGCACAGCTTCCACCCATTTAGTAAAATAGTCTGTAGCTACTAGGATGAACAGCTTACCCCCCTTTTCTCGAGGGAGAGGTCCAACAATGTCCATACCCCATATCGAGAATGGCCAGGGTGATTTCATGAGATGGAGTTCGCTGGCTGGCTGCAGATGCATGGGGGCATGTTTTTGGCATTGATCACAGGTCCTTACATACTTCTTACAGTCTTCCTGTATCCTAGGCCAAAAATAGCCCTGACTGATAACCTTATTGACGAGCGACCGTCCTCCCGAATGATTGCCGCAGATTCCCTCGTGGATTTCCGCCATTATGAGCTCGGACTCTTCCTTAGTAAGGCACTTAAGAAGTGGTCCCCCGAAGGACATCCTATACAGCTCCTCCCCAATGAGAGTGTACTTGCCGACCTGTAGAAGTAATTTTCTGGCTTTCCCCTTATCCGCTGGCATAACTTTTGAGTGGAGGTACCGCGTGAACTCCTCTATCCATCCCGAGGTTCTTCCAGCCTGTGCGTACTCCTTTTCCTCGTGTTCGATGCTCGCTTTAGATAGGTATTCCACCGGTAATGACCGTCCTTCTGTTTCTCCTAGCATTAAGGCAATGTAAGCCAACGAATCTGCATGCCTGTTCTCATCCCTGGGTATCTGGCATATCTCCACTTGGTCGAACTTCTTAATCTCCCGCTTAACTGAGATCAGGTATCTCGCTATGCGTTCGTCCTTTGCTTCAAATTTCCCGTTGCACTGGTTTGCTATAAGTTGGGAGTCGGTACATAGCTTTACCCGGCTGATTTTCAACTAGCTTGCCATTCTCAGCCCGTGGATGACTGCCTCGTACTCAGCTTCATTATTTGATGCCCCATACCCGAGTTTGACTATCTTTTCTAGTCTATCGTTGCTCGGTGTTACAATTACTATTCCCACCCCCGAACCTGAGTAATTAGATGACCCATCGACGAAAATTCTCCACCCTGCCTGCTTATCCCACAACTCCACTTCTTCCATCCCTTCGTCTTCGTTCTCCAACTCTTCCCAGTTCGGATCCTCAACCGGGAAATCCGTAAGGAAATCTGCCAATACCTGTCCCTTTATTGCTGTCCGGGACTCGAATTGTAAGTCGTATTCGCCGAGGATTACAGCCCACCTCGCCATCCTCCTCGACTTTTCAGATCTGTGCATCATCTCTTTCAACAGGGTGTCCGTCACAACTCGGATGCGATGTGAAAGGAAGTAAGGTCTGAGCTTGTGTGCTGAGTAGACGAGTGACAACCCCACCCTTTCCGTCCTGGTGTACTTCATCTCCGATAAGCCCAACATTTTGCTGACATAGTAGATGGGGTATTCCTGTCCCATATCGACTTTAAAGAGAACCGAGCTTACTGATGACGAACTAGTTGCCAGGTAAATTCCCAACTCCTCTCCCTCTTCCGGAGAGCTAAGGATCGGTGGCTGCCCTAAATACCTCTTCAGATCGTTGAACGCTACCTCGCATTCCACACCCCAGGCGAAATTCTTCTCCTTTTGCAACAACGTGAAGAGCGGACGACATCGATCGGATACCCTGGAGATAAACATGTTCAGCGCAGCTATTCTCCCTGCCAACTTCTGCACCTACTTCTGGTTAGTGGGGCTCGGCATTTCTACCAACGCCCGGATCTGGTCTGGGTTTGCCTCAATGCCTCTCCTGGTGATAATGTGCCCGAGGAATTTCCCAGAGGAGACGGCGAAGACACACTTCTTCGGATTCAACTTCATTTTGAAACTCCTCAGCCGATCAAATGTTTGCTTGAGGTCTACCAGATGGTCCCCTGCTCGCTTGCTTTTTACCAATAAATCGTCGATATATACCTCCACGATCTTCCCGATCAATCCTTCGAACATTTTTGTCACGAGTCTCTGGTAAGTGGCCCCGGCATTTCTCAAGCCGAACGGCATAACCTTAAAACAAAACAATCCTTGCTCGGTGATGAATGATGTTCGTTCCTGGTCCTCCACTACTAGGGGGATCTGGTTATACCCCGAGTAGCCGTCCATAAATGACATTCTCTCATGACCAGCAGTAGCATCGACCAACCTGTCGATCCTTGGCAGCGGAAAGCTATCCTTTGGGCACGCCTTATTCAGGTTCGTGAAGTCAATGCACACTCTCACCCTCCCATCCTTCTTCGGTACTGCCACTATGTCCGCTATCCATTCTGGGTACTCTACCTCCCTGATAAACTCGGTCTTTAAAAGTTTCTCGATTTCCTCATTTACCCCCTGCCTAAGGCGCGGAGACAGCCTCCTCGACTTTTGTCTAACAGGTCGGAAGCTTTTATCGACATTTAATCTATGACATGCCATTGATGGGTCTATTCCAGGCATGTCCTCCAATGACCACGCGAACACGTCCTTGTTTGCCTTCAGAAGTTGGAGCAGTGCTGCCTTCTCCTCCTGCAACATCGTGGTACCAATACTAACTAGCTGTCCTCCATCACCGCCGAGGTCCACGGCTTCGACTTCCTCAACTGTTACCCGCTGCTTTTGCTGCGGCTACTTCTGTAATTGCTACGAAGCTTCATTAACAGTTGGAGGTACCTTTCTCTTCTTCGGGGGGACGGCCTCGGGCCTCGGTCTTGCTTCAAGGCCAGGTGAAAACACCTCTGCGCCATCTTCTGGTCACCCCTAATTTCCATTATTCCTTCCTTACCCGGGAAATGAATAACTTGATGATAGGTTGACGGGACCGCTCTCATCTCGTGTATCCACCTTCGCCCCAGGATCTCGTTATAGGCAGAATCCGCATCTATTACCACGAATCTTGTCATTACCACTTTTGACCCTGTAGTGATCGGGAGCGTGATTTCTCCTACCGGACTGCTCGGAGCACCATTGAACCCATAGACGAGGGTCGGTGTTGGTTCCAAACTCTCTGAAACCCCCATCCTCTTTGTCGTGCTTAGGAAAAGAATGTCCACCGCGCTTCCCGAATCCACCAGTATTCTACGGAGCTCGACGTTTCCCACTGGGAGTGCGATGACTAATGCGTCCTGATGGGGCCTTGACGTTCCCTTCAGGTCATCTTTCGTGAACACAATTGCCTGGGAATCAGTTCCGTGGTTCGTCGTTCCTGCCGTCCGTACTCCTGATGCCACACTGTTAACCCCGACCATATGTCGGATCTTTTTTACTCTTTCCCGCATCACCTGCCTAGATGGCATCTCGGCCCCCAACACCCCCGTGATAGTGTGGACTATTCTGCGTTCCTCCGTCTCTCTATGGCCTCCTTTAATCGGTCGCCTTTGTTCGGACTTCCGCTCGGTTCTCTAGGCAGTTTCTCCTCCTCTTCCTCTTCTCGCCGAGACATAACCTTTGAGTTTCCCTGCCTCGATCATATCCTGGATGATATGGCGCAGCCTGTAACAGTCCTCGGTAGGATGATCCTCACCCTCATGGTACTCGCAATACGGTTTTCCCGGTTTCCCCTTATACCCCCGTGGTGGTTGAATGAAGTCGGGTTCTCCCTTTATGTGCCTCAGTATCACGGATAGTTTTTCATTGAGCGGGGTATATACCCGGCCTCTCTTCCACCACGACTGCTCGTTCGAATCTCTCCGCCTTTTCTTGCTTCCTTCCCCTCCGAGGTGTGCCAGTACCTTTGCAGCGTCCATTCCCCCTTCGCTGTTGGCTACTGTTTGAGCGCTTCGTCTCCTGCCCTTTACCGATTCTTCCACCAGGATGTACTTTTCCACCTTTGCATACAGGTCTTCCAGACGAGTCGGGTCAGACTTGATCAAGGACTCATGCAACCGTGTCCCCAGGATGACCGCAGCGATATACGCCGCGCAGGCCGTTGCCTCGTCCATGCCTTCTACATCCAGGGCTTTTGTTCGAAAATGAGTTACGAACGATCTAATACTCTCCCCGGACTCTTGTCGAAGGTTAAATAGAGTGTTAACTCCGACCTTCTTCCTTCGTAGATGAACAAACTGCCCAACAAACGTTTCCTCTAGCTCAAAAAAATTTGTTATGGTTCCAGCTGGTAAGGTCTGGAACCACATCATGGCCCCGAGTCTCAAGGTTGACGAAAATAGCTTGCAGAGTAATGGATCGTCGTTCTGGTACAATACCATCTGACTTCTGTAGTGCAGTATATGATCCATAGGATCTCGTGTTTCGTCATAAGTTTCAAACTTTGGCATGTGGAACGATCTGGGTGGCTCTGACTTCATTATCGCCGACGAGAATGGTGTCCCTTTGAGTTTCCGAATTGCGTTCCTCACCTTTTGTGCGGGATCCTTTCCTCGGGCTAATTCCTCATCCCTTCTCCTGAGCATTTCCTCCATTTCCTACCTCGTCATCGTTTCTTTAACTTCGGAGCTTCCTTGCTGCGTTTTTACTGCTGCTGAATCTTCGGTCCAGTTTGCCTCCGTCCTTGTCGCTCGAACAATATGATCGCTACTCCGCTCTGCACCTGGGCCTTCTTCGGTCTCCGCACGCTCGCCTAGCCTTTGCCTGAGCTCCTCGTTTTCCCTCCTTATATTCACTATCTCATCATTTTGTTTCTCCAACCCCCTGCGCATTTCCTCTCTCATCTCCGTGAGTAAATTGTACATTGCAAGCATTGGGTCTTGCGCGTTTGGAGGCGAGTCTGCTGGTAGCGGGTTTGATGGCTCTCCACGATTTTTGCCTCTAGCCCTTCCCATCTTGGTCGTTTTTCTCCCTGTAAGTTTCCCACGGACGGCGCCAAATTGTAGATGCAAGAATTTGCTCTACACTTTCCTTCTCTCTCAGCTCGGGGGGACCTGCAAATCAGCCCACTCCGACGATCAAGTTAGACAAATCGATCAGTGTAGTTTTTTTTAAGAGAAGAAGAATTCGAACCTCTTTTACTCGTAGTTTTCTTCCTTATATAGGCGTTTAGACTTGATCGTTTTCTGTGCCACCCTCTGAGGTGACCTAGGGTAGTTAGCTCACTCCCTGACATGTCAGCTGCAGGAGTTGTTGCAACTGCCCTATCACTTCTAAGAAAATCTGAGTTGATCTGACATGACGTGGGTTGCCAGGACTGACTGTCTATCATTGGCACATCTGTCAGATCTGTCCTACCGACCTATACTGCACTTGCCCGGACTACTTCATCGGCTGATGGCCTAGTTTCGAGCTTAGAATCCGTGCATCCGTCGAGGTTAATAAACCGAGCAGAAAACGCGGTTCATCCGTCCTTAAATCATTAACTCTGGCCCTTAATTGAGCCACGTGTTGGTGCTCAAGAATTTCCACCACAACGAGGTACACATATATGCCTTTGCATGTATAGGATATGAGGTAAAAATGTTTATTTTCTTTTGTAACTGTAATACCACTTTAACCACACTTGGTTGTTCTTTCAAATTGTAATAATTTTTCTCTTGTTTCCACTATAATTTCTTGAGTAAACATGAACAAATTATCATAAAAAAACATAATCTAAAAAATGATTGATTGTTTTGTTTTTTCCCTTTTATTTATACTCTAATCTCTTAATAAGAAGGCTGATAGTTACTTAATTCGTTGTCTCCAGGTTCAGCCCAGCAAATGTGATGTTGTGGAATTTTCCCAAACGGAAAATGGACATTAATTAATTGTTGACACCACTGTTGTAGGCATATTTTTTCTGAAATATGTGGCAGCGATGATTGTACCCAATACTGACTCTATCACTTTATTGTAATTGCAGGAAGATGTGAAGTTGCTGAAGCAAATGGGAGTGGATGTGTATAGATTCTCCATCTCTTGGAGCAGGTTACTGCCTAGTATGTCCTTTTGGTGGTCAAAAGCTCTCTGTACAAGAAAAGTAGTGGAGACGAGTGAGAGGGGTTCTTAACTGCTACTATTCTAGCTCTACAAAATATGGAAATTCAATGTAAGCACCAGTTAAGATGGGTTAGATTTTGGCTTATTTTTATTCATTTTTTTGTTCTATTAAAGATTTGGGGATCCTAGATGCGATGCTACAATTGGAATCAAGGGGAGAAGCTTGCATGCTAACCCATTAAAGGAGCTATATCTAAATTACCCCTTTTCTGTCCGCCTCTCTCTCTACTATCCTCTTTTAAGCCTTAGAGCTACCGCTCTGGATCAGCTAATCATTTTCATTTCCTTCATCCCTCTGTCTCTCTCTCTCTGCAACAATGGTAATCACTAACCCTAATTCAAACTTCCAAACAGATCCAAAAATCCCACAAAGTTATGAAAAAACATGCTAATGGGTTCTCTTTCTTATCCATTTTCCTTATTTTTTTTTGTAGGTTTCGACTGCAACCCATGGTGACAGTGAAGATGATAGAACAGCAGTAGACTTCAGAGGAAATCCAGTTGACAGATCCAAAACAGGAGGACGGCTTTCAGCTGGCCTATTCTTAGGTATGTTTCTTTAGTTTATAAATATTAATTAATGTGTCACTCTTCTTGTTTTTTTTTCACATAAAAAGTTAACAATTTTGTCTGTTTTTTTGTTAGAACAGGTACTGAACTTGCTGAGAGGATTTGCGTTAATGGAATTTCGATGAATTTGGTGACTTATTTAGTTGGAACTTTGCATATTTAGACCTCCAAATCTGCAACTCTAGTTACTAATTTCATGGGTACTCTCAATCTTCTAGCCTTTCTCGCTGGTTTCTTGGCTGATGCTAAGTTAGGCCGCTACCTTACTGTTGGAATATCTGCTATGTTTTTTATGTGGCCATCATAGCAACGTACAGTGTCTATGTGGCACATTCTTCGGGCTGTATGCCATGAAGAGAAGAATGGCTTAGTTAGGAGTCCAATGTGTTTTAAATTCAAACCAAAATATGCCATGTGGACACCGTTTCTAGAACGGAACACCTTACCTGATCCTGATTCTTACTTATAACACACCCAACAATGGAAATAAATATGTCATCTGAGGTGCGGATAACTATTATATTGTTTTAATGACTACTCCACCTTGTCATTTACTTCTCTCAAGAGGCTCTTCAGTTTGGGTTTTCGAGCTCTAAATGTTGCCACTGCTCTGTTCTTCCTCTTTGTTTTTATCCCTTTTGTCTCTAATTGTTTGTTTGGCATGTTATAAAAATAGTTGGTGTGCCAACTATTTGGCAAACACGATTTGTCATATATATGATATTGAGATTCATCACTTTCTCTGGGTGTCTTAAATTCAATGATGTAGTTTAGCCTTTACCAGATCTATAGAAACAAAATCAACGTGCTTTTCTTTTTTATTAACCAATGAACCTTCCATGTAGTGTATTCTTTTAGCTGCAAAGGAGAAACATCAGACAAGAAATGCTTCCAATCAAAATTTGTTATTAAACCAAGAAAACTGGGATGATGTGGTTGTATCTCCTTATTACCTAAAGTAAAAGGTAAAAAGAAATGGAAGCTGTAAATAAAATGACACACACTCATTGCACTTACAAGGAGCTGAATCAAGGTGGCCATTTTTGTTGAGAATGACCCATACTATCTTACTAAAAGAAAAGCAATTTGAGTTCTAGGGGTGAATCTACGGGGATACTTTTTGCTGTTGTCTTCCAAAATGTCATATAAATTTAAAATTTAGTACTGAGAAGGGGGCATATATTGTCTCCTTTCAAATGTCTGAATTAGACTGTTTGTGTGTGAGGCTACATTGGAAATGTAGTTGGACTAATTTTTTACAAATGCAAACTCACCTGTTTTGGTACATTTTCTTAAGTAATACTTCTGTTATCCATTGTACACGAGATTCATTCATTGACGTAAATTTATTGTCAAGATACCTTGATGTGGTTAAACCATATACGAAAGTCAATTATTTCCATATACTGCTCTCTTTTGTGTTAAAGTATGATGTGGTTAAACCATATACGAAATACTGCTCTCTTTTGTGTTAAAGTGGACCTACTGACTCACATGATTCAGTGATTCTAATAAGTATTTGTTGTGGTCGATTACCCCACCCCATAGAAATATTGAGATATACCTCATCTCTTTATAGGTTTTACTTTCTCTATGATGCTTATGTTAACAAAGAAATACCAATTCTTCTTTTAATCATTTGCCTCATGCATTCATAACTTTGTAGGTTCATGGGAATTAACCAATTTATTATAAGTTTTTTATTTTTTTAAATGTTTAGCTAGTAGCCAATTTTAGTTTGGAAGGTGACAATATCTGGAATAGTTTTTTCATCTTTTACTTTACTTAAAGAATAGTTTGATAGATGTGTCTAATCGTTTGTATTTTTATATAGTTTTTCAATTTTAGTTTTGAAGGTGACAATATCCGGAAGGTAAAATGGCTGCTTTAATCTCTACAACTGAATTAGACTGTTCATATTGAATCCTGCATTGCAGCTTATGTGTAGCTTTCAAGTTGAACTTATTTATTTATGTGTTTCATGGTGTACCTATCAGAATTGGACTATCATAGCACAGTGTGTCCATGACATTCTTAAAGACTAACCACGTCTGCGATTAACTCATGGGTGGAAGGTATTTTACTTAACGACTTGAAGATTGTCTTCTACTTCATGTTATTTCCCCCCTTCATTTGGCAATACTGTGGTTGTCATTTGAACCTGATTCAATACAAGTAAAAAAAACATAATGAAAACTTAAGAGTGGTCTACTGTATGGATTCACCATAGTTAGCAATTCTCCACATTATTCACTAATTATACATGAATTTTTTACCTACAAATTATTCACGGTTTAGTCATTTTGCATACCTTTAAGAAAAATTACTTGGAGATGTTTTAAGGTAAGGTTTGTTTTGGTTGAGAAAAACAACTTGGCCAACCATATTTATGTCATAATCAATCTTTCAACAACTGAAGTAGAAGATCTTTGATTCTTTACATTTAATCAGCATATAAGAATTGAATTTGTTATTGAATACAAATAAAATGTCTGTTATTTGGTATGGAACAACTCCTAGGATAAACATAATGGACCCAGATCTCATAAGGGATATTCTGTCTAACAAGTTGGACCATTTCGGCAAGCTCAAATCGAACCCACTCGTATTGTTGTTAGCAGATGGTTCTGTTTGTGCACTTAGTTGATGAATCCAATTTTTTCAATTGTGATGTTTCAAGTTTACTTTTTCTATGTGCAGGTGGATTTATTTTTATATGGAGTGACAGATTATTTTTCTTGGGTTGCTAGAGATGGTGAGCAAGATCAAAATACATGGATTATTAATCAACGGATAGTAAAATTAATGGTGGAGCTAATGAGAAATAATGATTGCCCAGAATCGTTGGTAATTCTATCTAGTTCTCCAAATCTTCTACAACGTACCATAGATGGAATGCTCCCCGATGGAGAAGCGTGCACTTTACCACAACTAGAGGTACTATTGAGAACAAATATACTTATTTTTCTTCTTCGTGTTTCACCTTATATTCCCATTTAAGAGAGCTTTGTGACCTTATTAGATTGTGCACCTCTTTAATTATAACGCTTACTTACTACATGTTTTATTACTGTTAATTAGTGTGCAGCTTTTGGAGGCAACAGCTAGAGCAGTCCAGCTTCTGCTTAAATGGGGAGATTCCAGCTTGGCCATCAAAGAATCACTCTCGAACCTTTTGAAGGTAAACATTTACCCGAAGTTGACGTTTTCAAATCTAGTCTCACATCCAAGCACAAATAAACCCCTTATTAATAATGTGATTTACTATCCTTGTATATGCAGTGTCACCTTCTAGCTACCACTCAATGCCTTTCTCATCCAAGTGCACATGTCTGTGCTCTTAGTATGTCAGTTCTTCGTGATATCTTGGTTATTGGCTCCATCAAGTCTAGTTTTAAACAAGAGGACATAAAGGCCATCAATTGTCCTTCTTATCTATACTCGAATGTAGGTGTCATTAACTGGCATGAAGATATTGAGAAGTGCTTAGCATTGGAGGCTCACACCAGGCTTACAACTGGAATGGCAATGATATTCCTCGATGATGCTGCCAAGGGGTTGGATTGTACCATTCCGATCTGAGATTGTATTCGTGACCCATCAGGTAATAGCCCTTGCCATTATTAGCATCAATTCATTGCTCTATGTTCTTATTAGTATCATAATCGCGTAATGTAAAAGTTTTAACGACAAATTGTCCCGAGAGAGTATCTAATGTGAAAGAAACAATCAATCAGTCATCGACAAGTCCTTCGATCTACTTTGGTAAGTTTTATCTGTACTTTAAAATATTGCTTCCACATTTTTTGTTAAATCCTATCCGTATGGGCATATCTTTTTTTTTTCTTCAAAAGTTTAGATATCGGTTTGTAACCGATGTCTAATGTCTCAGACTTAGGACATCAGTTTCATAGACATCGGATTTTAATCGATGTCTAAGGTATATGTTTTTTTGGGTAGTGCTTTCAGATTTGGAACGGTTTTAAGCCGTTCCAAATTGTGCGTTTTTGGAACGATTTCTAACCGTTCCAAATCCTGAGATCTAAATTCATTAACGTCGTTTTTTTCAACGGTCATTTTAACGGACTAAAGCCGTCCTTGGTTTCTACGGTCTTTTTGACGGTCAAAAGCCGTCGTGTTTTCCGTCTTTCTTCAGCAGTCGCATTTTAATCGCGACTCCTTTTAAAACGACTGTTTAAGACGGTCGTTTATCCCGCAATATGACGTAGTGGGTACTCAAACGATCCAATGTGACTCTGAGTCTAACTCAAATGGATGTGATGAATTTATATTCATATGTAACATATAATTGACTTTCTATTATAAATAAGAGTAATAAATATTACAATCATGAAAGCTCATATTATATGCACTACGTGAAAATTGGAAAATTCCACAGAAAAAATTAATTGACGGGCCAAGGTTTACGAATTTTAGAAACTGAATTTTGACGGTTTAGGACTGTCAAAATTCTTGATGTTCCCAGATTTGACGGCTTAGAGTTGTTGAATTTCTCTCATCCTTCATTAATTTGACAGTTTTAGCATGTCGAAAAAATAAATTTGACAATGAAAAATTTGACGCCAATTCGACCTCTTGGTCTGTCGAATTTTATGAAATTTGACAGCCTAAGGCCATCAAATTTGGGATTTTTTCACATTGTAATGGAGCACAAGAATTTAAATTCTTACAAATGATTTACATTTACTAAAATGGAGGACAACTTCACGTCACAGATCTTACCAGTTCACTGCCCTCATTATTGACTGGCACTCGATGCCCCCCCCCCCCCCCCTCTTCTAAAAATGCACCCACTTAAAACATAACCGAATTTCAAATGGGTCCATTGGATGGGTAACCCTAACCAATCTCATTCATAATAAATCCTTAAAGAGTTGCAAAGCAAATTTGAGGTCGTGGGTTCATGTCTAACTTACCCATCCAATAAAAACTCATTAACAAGTTGCCAACTTTTTATGAATGTTTTCGATGAGAGGACACCGAAAGTTGAGTCATCAATATATTTTTGTTCACAATTTGTGGTTGACTAACAAATGTTAGGATCCAATGATGAAAAATGTTCGAATACATTGAATTAATAGAAAACACCAATCTCACCAATTTTGAGATTTCAAACAATGATAAACAAG
>NW_028236864.1:0-58062 GCF_017979445.1 Akebia trifoliata
CACCTGATCAGATGGTATTGATGCCCCCAGTTTGATATACCCTAAGGTACGTGACTGGAGTTGTGGATTTCATGAATGACGTCGCATCTCCGAAGAGACCGGGCCACGTTGGCTAAATGGGACGTGTAAGTGAGTAAAACAGTAAACGTGCATGTGGTGTGTGCAAAACAGGGTGGGGTGTGCCCGGGACCTTTTTCAAACAAATGGGCCCATGGATCCAATCAAACCAATCATACATTTAATCAAAACCAAAATCATTCAAATCATATGAATATTCAATTAAGATCACATTATTCCCATCACATAAGCACATTAACATTACGATCAACATCAATCATGTATTTCAAGCAAGATCATGGTAAATTAATCAATAAATATGGCATATGATAATGATCAAACAAACATTGCAATAGGCATAATTTTTATAATTTTTAAGGTCCAATCAATGATCACTTTTGGGTGATCCAAAATAAATCGAGATTCCAATAGGTGTTACATTAATGATAGAATGACAATGGTTGAGATGAGCTCACTCTCAAGAACATTAATTGTGCCAACATTAGATAAATTCAGATTTTCTGTAAATTAGGAAAATACAATCTGAACTTGTATCGATGATATCTAAGGCTCCCGATAACGAAATCGAGTGAACTCAAGTTCTAAATTAATCTACTCGATGAGATCTACATTTTATTAATAGGTGCCTAGACTTAATTCTCACCAGAATGTTCTGTAAAAAAGTTTTAACGTTGCTGTCCCAACTTTCATTCAGAAATAATTTCAGATTTACAGATTGAACTTGCATCGATGATATCTAAGGCTTCCGATAACGAAATTGAGTGAACTCAGATTCTAAATTAATCTACTCGACGAGATATATATTTTATTAAGAGGGTCCTAGACTTAATTCTCGCTAGAATATTCTCTAAAAACATTTTAATATTTCTGTCCAACCTCAGTCATTCCATCATTTTCATAGGTTAATTTGAATCTTTCATTATTTAGGAGTCATCAAAAAATGATCCTTAATTGGAAAAAAAATGCAATACCCAAAATCATCTACAATCAAGATAAAAAAATAAATAAAGAGAAAAAATAAATAAAATAAATCCAACTAAATAAAAAAAAAACAGGGTCATCTTGGCAATGCTCCTATACTTAGGGTTTTTCAAGTTTGATCCTCAATAGTCCCCAGCAGAGTCGCCACTGAAAGCGCCCTCGATCCGCGGGGTGCGTGGATCCGCTTTTGACCCTTGAGGTTTGGGAGTCGCCACCTAGTTATTGTGGTCTAGGAACCAAACTGACTCTAACATGGATAAAAAGAACTAATCTACCATAAAAAATCTGAATTCGGGGATCAAGTTACGGGGTTGGAAGGTGTTAGGCACCAATCCCGCCCGGCCAAAGCCGGTCTCTACTAACTTCCCAAGTAAATTACATTGCTAAAACCTAGATAAAAATAAATATAAAAAAATACATACCTTTCCGATAGCAAGGATTTTGCTCCCTCAGATCTGACAAAAAAAATTCCTTGTACTGTACTCCCTTGCTTCGTTCTGTCTCCGGATTTGACTTCGGATCTCCTAGATCAAGGTATCTCTTTGTTTCTGAATCTGAACTCTTCAAGTTTGTTGCGGATTTAGGGGTGTTTTTGGAGGGATTTTAGGGGCTTTCTAGACTAAAATTGAAGGGAGATGTTAGGTAAGGAGTTGGGGCTCCAAAACTAGGGTTTGTGGGGGGCTAGGGGAGCTTCTAGACCTACTTCTCCTAGGATTTATGATTTCATACGAAAATAGGGTGTGAGCACCTCTATTTATAGATATTTTTTTAGGGTTGATTTGGATAGAGTTAGTGTTTAATTAGAGATCTTTTAATTAGAGTTGTGTTTTAGTTAAAATTGTTTTAGGTAGAATTGTGTTTTAATTATAATTGTTTTAGGTAGAATTGTTTTTAAGTTAGAACTCTATTAGATAGAATTATTATTTAATTAGAATTCTATTATGACTTTTGGTCTTATTTGATTGACTTTTAATGTTTTGACTTTAGTCTTAATTGATTGACTTTTAATATCTTGACTTCAGTCTTGCTTAATTGACTTTAATTTTGACTTCAGTCTCACTTAATTGACTTTACTACCTTGACTTCAGTCTTGCTTGATTTACTTTTAATTTTTGGAGAATCCCCTTCCATTATTTCTTTAATTCTTTGGACCCCCAAATGGAGGGGTCCTTAAAGAAATATCCCACGAACCCTCAACAATTTTACCCGAAAGTCCGATTGATCGATTTTTTAGGTTCAAATTTTTAAATTAATTTCATCAATGTTTTACTTTAATTATTTAATATTTTATTTATTAATTTCGAATTTTTTAATTATGAAAATTGTGAAATTACCGTTTTACCCCCGGAGAGGACTTTTCACGTTTTAAGTCGGTTTTTAATGTTCTAGGATGTTTTAGAATCGATTTTTCGTAAGGAATTCAATGGAAATATTATTTTGTGTTATTTATGAAATTTTTTGTGTGAAATGGTCGTGAACTTTATGAGGGGCATTTTCGTAATTTTGTCGAATTCTGTGAAAATTGGCGAAATGATTTATTTGGTTTCGATTTGTTGTTCTATGTGTTTGAATGAGTTTTCCTAAGCGTAACGTAGGCTCTAGGGTTGTTTTGAGGTTAGGGGTATTTTGGTAATTTGATAGTTTTTAGTGATTTTTATCGTGAAGCTTCTTTTTGGTTTGCAAGATGATGATTTCTATGTTTCTGGGGTCGTATTTACCTAGCGTAGCGTGGTTTCTAAGTTTTGTCAGTTCGAGATACCTCATCCGGATTTCTGAAACACATCTGGTAACAAAATAAAGTAATGGAATACACATCCATCATTGGGAATCATTGCAATCGGGATGACGAGTTGATTAATCAGGCGGATGCAAAAATGGGGTGTCTACAACATCATTTTCATGGAAGAATTAATTACTAATACAATAAGGAATCTAGTCATGAACACCATTTTCATTATTAACAGAATGAACCTAGAATACTATCCTACGCTTACTAGGCTCTATACACTTCTAGACATGGAAGAACTCGTAATTCCAATACAAACTACTAATGAGCTCAGATACCGAATTCTTAATGACACTCTATGATTATCGCTCTAATATCTGTGGTATCAGCTAACTCTTATAAACATAGCCAATCTGTATCCTATACGGATTTAATTCTATGCTTTGATACCATTTGTGGCGTCCTGTCAAACGCTAACACAAATCTCCATGTCAGATCTCGAGGTACTAGGTGGCACTTCGAAATTTTGGCATGGTCTCCTCTGTTTATGTTAGTATTCCAAAGCGTTCAATCTTCACCTGATAAACGACATACAATCCTGCATATATACATACAAAATATAATACTTGCGAAGCCTATATATATCTAATAAAGTACGATAGATCAGAGTATGGAAGAAGAAATTTATACACGGGATTATACAAAAATTTCTCACTCTAACATAAGTCTTAACGCTAAAAAAAAATCTGTAATACTTTTGGACAAATTGACACTACTAGGGGCTATAACCCCAATACTCACTAGGTGACGAATTCTAGTTGTCTATCTAACCCACCAGATGATCCTCACTTGTATTCTACACTTACCTCGCCAAGCTTCGGATCTGAAACTAAAAAATGGAAAAGGAAAGGGTGAGTAACAATGGTGACCTAGTAGGAAGCAAACAATTTCTACCAATAACCTCTCCGAACATGAAACGAATAAACATACTGAATTATTTAAAAATATGCAAAGTTTTACAGATGAAACTACGATTAACTGGTACATATAGCCAGGGATGAGCAACTAAACATTTTAAAACTCACATTACATCGATTAGCAGTACTCACTATAACATTCTCTTTTTATATAAATCTAATTGATCAAATGAAAACATTAAACGTGCATTTATTTTTATATATAAAAATAAGGTAATAGTTACATAATACACAATGGTGGAGTAGTGGAATTTAAGAGTTAGGATTCACGACTGGATCACTCCCAGTCAGGATATGATGTTTCATAATAAAGTAGTAGTTCCTGATTTTGTGGCTGGTCGCTGTTTACCACACTTGCGGGACCATTTATCTGGCTCAGGTTGGTCGTTTATGTAACCGTAAGCAATGGGTCTCTTTTTGATGTGTCAAAATGTTCGACTACTATAGATTATTAGTGATTACTGACTAATCATCTTTATCTAAGCCTATCAGGCGTGCATGTGATTCCCAAATATACAAACCATTCGTATACGACCACCTTTACATTACAAGTTCATTGGTAAAGATAGAGAGGAATAAACCCGGATTTCAGTTGTGACTCCACTCTCATACGCGTCCCATATCACGTATGAGCTTGGTGGTCCCTACCGTACATCCCAGGATAGTACACCACTTCGGATGATATGATGCACTATCCCTTCAAGCATTCATAGACTCTTTAACAACTCATAAAATGGCTATATATATATATATATTATTTTCATTTGAAAACAAAAGAGAAATTAACAATACAAGGTTGAGAATAGATATCCAGTTTCCTACCATGCAACTGTGGCCACCCGACCTAAATAAATAACGGAACGAAAATGTAAACAGTGCCTCGTGCTAACAGAAAGTAAATAAATATGCAATCAGTAACATTATCCCTGGAAATCCGTTCACCAACCTACATACAACACAACGATGTAAAATGCAGACATCACCCCTCGGATGTGACTCTGACATTTTACTATTTTATAACGTTTTTCCCTTTTTTTGATTTTTACAGTTTTTAATCTCTCAAACAAAATATCCACTTTCTAATATTTATCAACTCAATATGAGTTCATTGAATGTTAAATCATTTTTAAACTATGAAATTCATTTTTATCAATAACATTGAAAAAATATAAAACTTAAATCAAAACAGGGTCTAAGCGATGCACAAGACCCAACTGACGGTAATAACTTGGTGAAATATCCTATCCATGTATAATTTGTTATAAAATATAATTAAACATATCAAATATGCAAGTTATGACGTGAATTTGAAATAATTAATTCAATTCTATATTTTTTGAAACACATCACAAATTTTTAATAAAATCCTAAATGCAATTTTCACAATCTACTATTACTAATAGAAATTGAGAGTTCCTTACAATCTCTGTGCGAGATGATCAAAGCATGTGTGCAAAAATTGAGACAGATCGAAATAATTTATTTTTGAATCTAATCCGGTGGTTTCGAAGATCTCGACGCAATCGTCCTTTCTCCATTCTGCGACGAAAGACGATTTGATCCTAAAACGGATGAAATCTGAGGTCGAAGTTTCGAAATCCCTATATATAAATACGACTAATTTTTGACGATATGGGGTAAAAGAGAAGATGAAACGAAGAAATCTTGGGTGGATTTTGTAGATGTTGAGGCTGCGGACATTGTTTCCTTCTACGTTGATCGTCGAAAGCGAGCCGTTCATGAAGAATCTAAGTTAGAAAATTGGGAAAAAAATTATTAAAAAAAAAAAAAAGGTCTGCTGGTTTTTGTTGGTTTAATATGATGAATAGTAAAAAAAAATTAAAAAAAAATTTATTTATATAAATCTTGGGACAAAATCGGTATTTTGTCTATTATTTTGATCTATGATAACTTGACCATCCGAACTCCAAAAGTGACGAATGAATACTCCATTTTGTATAATTTTTCATTCCGAATCTAATGGTATGATCAATTTCTATAAATTTTTATCTTTAACCAAAATTTACATTTTTGGCCCAATGGGACCCTAAAATTTGACGTCATTTTTATTTTTTACGATATTTTGACTTTTTGGACTCAAAAATTGACAAGTAAATTATCCATGTTCAATAATTTTTTGTTACAAACCCAATGGTGTAATTGAATCTTAATAATTCTTATTCTATCAAAAAGTCACTATTATAACATGGTTTGACTCGGCAATCGAGTATTTTGTAACTTTTATGTTCGGACTCGCATTTGAGCATGCTTATAGGCTAAAGTATGTTTTTCTATCATTTGAATCCAATGGTAAGGTCAGATTTTATTAAAAATGATCAGAAACATCCTAAAATTTTATCCCTAAGTCCCACTTTCAAGATTTTTTCAAAATTCTACTATTTATTTTTTTTCTCGAGATACGAATTAAAAACTTGGGGTTTTACATTGCATTTGCATGTGCATACTAAAATATTGAAGACAATATTATGTTTAAGTTTGGGGGTGTAAGGTAGGATTTCCCCCTATTTTCTTTTACTTTTCATTTTAAAAATCATAAAAATTTGAAAAATTTTGAAAAAGATTTTGGTGGAAACATTATTGTATTTTATTCAAGATCTTAGCTTGTATCTTTAAGCATTTAGCTAAAAACACTAAATCAATCTTTGGTTGGAAGCTTTGATCTAGAGTATCCATTAGTGTTTCTCTTAGGTAAAAATTAGAGTAAAATTACTTTTTATTTATAGTTACTTCTAATAAGGTTATCAAGAGTCTGGTTGAATTGAGTGAACTTTTTACCTTCTTTTTACCTAGAGTATAAGGAAAAACTGGGTTTGATGAACTTTGACTTCTTGTTCATTTGGTTCGCTGATTAGAAAAAAAATAGAGCTAGATGAATGTCTTGAACAACAACTATTGAATTAGACTAGGTACCTTGAAAAGGACTGTCTGCTTTTCTTAGAAAAATAGTGAAAAATGAGTAAAAGAGAGAAAAAAAAAACTAAAGAGCAAGAAAAAGAAAAAGATTTCTCAAAGCGAAAAAGTAAGATTCAAAAAAATCAAAGTAGGTAAGTTTAGAATTTCAGTAGGGCGAGAGCTATCAAGTGTAGAAATGTGAGTGCGCTGAAATATCATAGACAAAGCCCCTTAGAGGTATTAAAGTGAACATCTATAATTTTCATTACCTCAGACAGGATGCTAATTTTAGAATTAAACCCTACGGTTGATCCAATTATTTCAGATTAGTTAGAAGGTAGAAACTTACTCTAGAAAATTGAATTTCTAAAAGTTTTTAAGTTAGAATCACTATTTCTTAAAGGTCAATTTAAGTCTAAGTTTTGTCACAAAGAAATAAGAGTTGAGACTCTATACCAACTATTACTTTCAAATGACTAACAAATCTTGAAAGAACTTGTGCTTTTAAATATAAGTGTTGATTTTGACCATTTTTATTTCAAAAGTTGTTTCAAATTTTGTGGGTATATTATCTACAAACCCTCACGAATCAAACTCATCCACCAGGGGTAACTTAACCGTTTAAGAGCTAACTGTATTTGCTAAATGCAGTCGAAATACTTGCAAATGTGGTAAATTTGATTTGAAAGGGATTAGAAAAAAATAAGTTTGAAGATGTGATCAATGTCTCAAAATACTAATTTATCCACACTTTTCCCAAGCATTTATCTCGATTTACATTCTTATTTCAATATATTGAAATTATCATATTACATATTCTACTATGCTAATTAGACTTAATTGCACAAAATTAATGCATTTATCGAAAGATTGATTATGTGTGTTCATCGTATTAGTCAAATATCAAATAATCAAGATGGACCATCAAATCAATCAATCAGGTATGCATTACAATCTAGAAGACCAATCAAGCAACTATGCAAAACTAGAGATCCAAGTGTCTCTAGATCAATGTGGCATAATCCAAATCCATTGTGGCGTAGTACTTTTCAAATGAAGTGCCCTAAAATTGCTCTAGTGTGCTTCGCACATGATATTACATACAAGAGTGATAACGGTTATTTTTGGGCTATTCTAGAGTACCTAAGGTCAATAAATAGATCATTTTTCAAATTGAAAAATGGTCTTTGGCCCTAGGTCCATTCTCTTTTCTCCCCCTAATGTCCTTAGTATTTTTCTTATAATTTTTCATTTTTAGATAGATTTTATTTCAGTAATTCTCTGTAATTTCTCAAAGAAAGAGATAGTGTACATTGGTTACTATATGAATACAAGTGTTAGTTTCATGATTTTCCTTTGTATCCTTCCAATGATCATAAGCTAGACTCCCTCTATTAGTGAGAGGAGGAAGCCTAGGAACAAGCTTTTAATTCTGTGTTTATATTTTTATTTGTCCATGTTCTTAAGGATAGAACTTAGATATAGTTTTATTTGCTAATCCTAGGTTACTCACTAATGGCTTTATTTTCTTATTTCTTAGTATAAATTCTCTTTTTATTACTTTATTTTTCAACAACTTTTACTCTTCATTTTTGTTTCACAAAAATACAAAAATAGATTTTAAAATTATAACTTAGATTAACTTCATTTTGTTTAACTTGGTAACGACCTCCCTTTCTCTTGGGTTCAATTCCTTACTTACCCACAAGTTAAGAATAGTATATTATATTAATTTGTGATAAGATAACGACCACATCACAAACGCCTTAACTTTGATCTCGATAAAATCGATGAAAATCACAAATTACAACTCGATGAATTAGAAAGGATAATAAATGACTCTTATGATTGTGCTAAACGTTATAAAGAGCATACAAAATTTTATAAGGATAAGTATATTCTTCAACGAAATTTTGAGCCTAGTTAAAAGGTTTTGTTGTACAACAACAAACTCCACCTTTTTCAATGAAAACTCAAGTCTCGTTGGACTGGCCTATATATTATCCAAACAATTTAGCACTATGGTGTTGTTAAAATCCTTAATCCTAAGGTCGGATCTACTTTCAAAATGAATGGCTAGCGCCTCAAAACATATCTCGAGTGTATACCGCAAGAGGAAGTTCTTTTCCTCGATGGCCCAGTTTATAAAGATTAACAAAATTTTTGTCTGGCTAAATATGTTAAACTTAGGTTTTCTAAGAGGCAACATTTTATTTTTATTTTTATTTTTAGTAATTTTAGAATTTTTGGATAAGTACTATAGTTTTTCGTTTCAATTAGGCCTAGAACTTGGCCATTTCCCTAATCGGAACAGTTATCGATTGAGAACCAAAGTAGTAGGTTCTAAAAGAAAAACCATAAATGGTCTGATATGTTTAAGGTTGCACAATACTTAATAAAAAGAAATGGTCTACCTATCGATAGGTTTCTTCCTTGCTTGTCATCTTCAAATAGTCACTGATGAATCAGATGGCATACCTGATGCACCCAAGCTTTATGTGCTAAAAAGTGACGAGTTGATCCCTTATCATATTAAGTGATACTCATAGCTACCTTCCCATCCAAAATCTTAGGCAATTAGTATTTCTTTTTGGTTGTTTTGAATTTTTAGAAATTTTTGATAATTTAGGATTTTTTCCTTAATTAGTATTTCTTTTTTTATTATTTAATTTTAGATCTTTATCTTAGCAATTTAGGATTTCTAGTTGTCACAAGGGTAAATTGGGAACTTCCCATCAATCCTAAACACTAAAGAAATGTTAATCTTAAATCTCTTCTTCTACAACTCCAAATTTGTCCAATATTATAGCTACCAAAGAAAAATATTTCAAATCTCACTTCTCAGCCATTTCTGTGCAAATCGAAGGTAATCAGTGCATTCAGAACCAAATCGCAACCAGTTCACCTTAACTATGTCGCAGTCTTCTGATCAACAATCAGATTCAAATTTTCATCGATCAATCATTTTCTCATTTTGGTTGTAGTGGTGTCCATGGCTTCTTCTAAACGAACTATTTTTAAGTAGTTTATTTTCGGCCATTATTGCCAAGGAGTTAACGGAACATGGTTTCGCGAGACCATCACTGAGCTAGGATGGAACAATTTGTTCTACACCTGGTCCGAAACCTACTACAAGGAATTAGTAAAGTTGTTTTATGCTTCCATTGTTTTAGGAAATCTTGTCATTCTTTCACTCACTATTGAGTTCCGTGGTATCTATAGACACCTCATTTTCGCACTCGCCTGATTAATCAACTCGTCAACCCGATTGCAACGGTTCCCAATGATGGATGTTTATTTTAACGCTTTATTTGTTATTAGATATGTTTCAGAAATTCGGATGAGGTATCTCGAACTACCAAAACTGTAGAAACCACACTACGCTAGGAAAATATAATCCTAAAAACATAGAGATCATCATTTTTCAGAGAAAAAGAAGCTTCACGGTAAAAATCACTAAAAAATGATCAAATTATCAAAATACCCCTAACCTTAAAACACCCCTAGAGCCTACATTACGCTTAAAAAACCCTTTCAAACACATAAAACAACAAATCGAAACCAAATAAATCATTTCGTCAATTTTCACAAAATTTGACAAAATTATGAAAATACCCCTCATAAAGTTCACAATTATTTCGCACAAAAAATTTCATAAATGATAAAAATCAATATTCCCATTGAATATTTTTACAAAAAATCGATTCCAAAATATCCTAGAACATTGAAAAACGACTTAAAATGCAAAAAGTCCTCTCCAAGGGCAAAACGGTAATTTTATAATTTTAATAATTAAAATTTCGAAATTAATAATTAAAATATTAATTAATGTAAAGTAAAATTCTAATTAAAATTAAAGTCAATCAAGTAAAACTAAAATCTTAAAGTCAATCAAGTAAGACTAATCAAAATCTTAAAGTCAATCAAGTAGCTAAAGTCAACCTTAAAGTGAATCAAGTAAGACTAAAAGTCAAAATCTTAAAGTCAATCAAGTAAGAATCAAGTAAAAATCCTAAAGTCAAGTCAATCAAGTGAGACTAAAAGTCAAAACCCAAAACAATTCTAATTAAATTAACTCTATTAAAACAATTCTAATTAAATAATAACTCTATTGAAAAAATTCTAATTAAATAATAACTCTACTTAAAACAATCCTAATTAAATAATAACTCTACTTAAAACAATTCTAATTAATATCTAACTCTACCTAAAACACTTCTAAAAAAAAAATAACTCTCTCTAAAAGAATTATAATTAAACACTAACTCTATCAAAACAAGCACTCAAAATAATCTATAAATAGGAGTCCCTACAACCTATTTTCGGATCAAAAAATAAATCCTAGAAAAAGTAAGTCAAAAATCTTCCCTAGCCTCCCATAAACCCTAATTTTGAAGTCCCAACTCCTTATCTAACATCTATACCCCAACTTTAACTCAAAAAATACCTAAAAGCTCTTCAAAAATACTTAGAAATCCAAAAAACAGTCAGAAGATTTAGATCTACGAAGAAAGTACCTCATCTTGGAGATCTGAGGCAAATCCGGTGACAAAACGAAGCGAGGAGTGTTGTTCGAAGAATTGTTTTACCAGATCTAAGGAAACAAGACCGTTGTCTTCGGAAAGGTATATATATATATATATATCTTTTTTTAACTATTAGGTCTTTTTAGCAATGTTGTCTTATTTGAGAATTAGTAGAGATCGGCATTTGTCGGGCGGGGTTGGTACCCAACACCTTTCAACTCCGTAACGTGATATCCGGACTTAGTTTCTTATTTTTCGTAGATTAGTTTCTTTTTTCTTTTAGAGTCAATGTTCGATTCCTAGACCGTAATAACTAGGTGGCGACTCCAAAACCTCAAAGGTCAAAAGCGGATACGCGTACCCCGCGGATCGAGGGCGCTTTCAGTAGCGACTTCACTGGGGACTATTGAAGATTAAACTTCAAAATCCCCAAGTATGGGAAGCATTGGCAGTAGGACCTTTTATTTTATTTTATTTTTAGTTATTTGTTTATCTGTTTATTTATTTTTTATTTTTTATCATTCTTTTTAGCTTAATTATGGATCATTTGTATGGACTCCGAATACTTTGTTTTGGCACATTTTTATGGTTCAATCTATGATCATTCAGAATGACCCTAAATAATGCAAGATGTCAAGAGGATAATAGTGTGTGAAAAAAATGATTGTTAAATCATTTTCATTATTTAGTTTATTTTTTTATATTTTTGGGTTGTTTTATCTTTTCTTGGCATTATTTGGATTGATTTTGGGTATGTCATTTCGGAGTATCACTTTTTATGATTCAATCTAAGGTCATTCTGGGATGACCCTAAATAATAAAAGATTCAAATTGACATAAATTGAGGATGGAATGATGGTGGTTGAGATGTGAGTTATGATTATTATTATTATTATTTTTTAAAGAAAATTTTGGATGAATTTTTTTGGTGTGTTACTAGGCTTATGCAGTGAGTTGTGAAAATAAATTATTTGTGAGTGATGTGGTAGGAAATAAAAAAATTGCCTTTTTTAATGTTGTTCGTGATGAGGAGAGAACTCCAAAAAAAAAAAAAAACCAAAAAAAAATAATTGTTTTACACATGGTGTGCCATTAGCAGAAAATAGCTTCTGCTGTTTTCTATATTCTTCTCTACAAAAAAAGGACGGAAAATAGCAAACAGAGAGGAAGATCTTTCTCTCTCTTTGTGTTATTTTCAACTTCATCTCTTCGACTTTGGTTTCAACTTCGATTCTCAAACTGCAAATAAAATAACCGAACTAAACCAATCTGAATATTCAACTCCAAGGGAACTAAGAGAGATTTTAGCACTGCAATATTGGAACTTAAGAAGGCAGCAAATCGGCTTGTTGTCGATGAAGCAACCAATGATGACAACTCTGTGGTGTCGATGAATCCCAAAACAATGGAAAAGTTCCAACTTTTTTGTGGTGATACGATCTTGATCAAGGGTAAGAAAAGGAAGGATACAATCTGCATTGCTCTTGCTGATGACATATGCGATGAGCCAAAGATCAGGATGAATAAAGTTGTCCGATCGAACTTGAGGGTTAGGCTCGGTGACGTTGTTTTCGTGCACCAATGTCCTGATGTCAAATATGGGAAGTGTGTCCATATACTTCCTGTGGATGATACAATTGAAGATGTTATTGGGAATTTGTTTGACGCAAATTTGAAACCTTATTTCCTAGAAGCATATCATCCTGTAAAGAAAGGGGATCTCTTCCTTGTTAGAGGTGGAATGAGAAGTATAGAATTTAAGGTCATTGAAACCAACCCAGCAGAGTACTGTGTGGTTGCCCTGGATACTGAAATCTTTTGTGTGAGAGAGAAATAAGAATTAGAAGAGGACCAGACCCTGAAATCTCACCTATTAAACCCCTTTTATTCATCTGCAATGAGATCGATCGCACTTATTTTAACTCTTCAGATATCCAAGATCGAAATTCTAAAGTTTTATTACCTAGTGACGTCTGCAAAGCAATTTTATCTATCAATCCAGCTCTAACCCCAATTTTGCAGTTATGGTGATCTATGGTAAAGATTCAAGATTAGGATTTTTCAAATCTGGTAACAAGATTTGGACTTCTATAACAAATAGATGACATGGGAGTCTTCAATTAAAAAGATAGGAGTATTAATCTACTTTTACCCAATAAAGTTTCCGGCGATCACACTAGCACCCGTTTGGGTTGAGCCTACACTACAAGGCACTATTTTCAAATTTGGATCATCAAATAGCTAGTCCACAAATGACTTGGATGAGACTAAGAGAGATAGAAAAAAATTTGGCACACCAATTTTTTATCTATAGCACATCACATCTAATTGCAAACAAGTTGGTGTGGCAGTAGATTTTTTTTGGGGGTAGCTTTGTTCTTAATTATTAGTTACTTTATTTATTTTATTTTTAATTAGTAATAGTTTTTTTTTAAAAAAAAAAAAAAAGAGTTTTTTTGTTTTTTTAAAAAAAAAAGAGGTTTTCTTTTTAGTGTTGTTTGGTAAAATAAAAATCAATATGTTTTAAATAAAAAGGAAAAAAAATCAAATCTCTCCCATCTCACAAATATCATTCTATCCTCGATTCAATATTCATTGAAGTCTAAATTTGTTTTGGGTCACCCAAAGTGATCCTCGATTAGACCGTATAAAAAAATAAATTTTTTTTGTTTTTTTTTGTTTTAGTTCTTTTTTAAAAAAGAAAAAAAATTGGGTTGGATTTCAAAAATCTACCATAGGGGAAAATATTGGTCGAGTCAACTCAGTTGAACTCGTGTTGCATCACGCAATATGCGCGATTTGGTCTTAACATATTGTTTTATATGTTTTCGCAATATACGTTGCTTTAATATCCCGATTTTGAATGTGATGAGTCGGGTCGACTCGGTTGGATCTCATGCAATTTAATATTTATTCTCAATGCATTCCTTTTATGCTTCATGCTAATGCTTCATGTGATATTTTTTCATATTCTATGATGTTGAATGCTATGAGACGAGTTCACTCAATAAATCCACATTTGATTAGGGTGCATGGTTTCCTTTTTATACCCATTTAATGTGATATTATCTCATGGATATCTCGATTGCTCGAACTATCAAGTCTAACATGTTGATTGTGCTATTCTAATTAATTGATTGGTTCTGATTCGATTGATTGATTTTAATTTCTTCTAATTTGCATGTTATAATTTTGATTTTAGTAATCTTCCAATGTTTGTACTCATTATGTTGGTGGCCCATTGATGATCAGATCTGGCCCATGGGCCATTTATCTGAAAAACGCTTCGGGCGCACTCCACCATGTTTGCAGACACCACTAGCTCGTTTATTTTGTTGTATTGCACGCTTGCATGTCCCTAATAGCCAACATGGCACTAGTGCGTGGCCCGGTCTCTTCGGAGATACGACGTCATTCACGAAAATCACAACTCCAGTCACGTACCTTAGGGTATATCAAATTGGGGCATCAGTACCGACTGATCAGATGACTTTGAAAGGTATATCGATGCACCCAGGTTGGAGCGACCTGAGCCTTTGACCTATTGTAAGCTGCACAATCACAGGTCTCGTTCGCCAACGTAGTACTAGTATGTAGTCGGTCCCCTTGTGGGATGCCAAACCATTTATGAAAGCTACAACTCTTGTCTCGTACCCATAGGTATATCAAAGATGATCCAAGTACATCAGTTGTACTTTTTTGTCAAAACTAGTGCCTAAGCGAGATCCTGCTGCGATGTATTACGGTACTAGGAGGATAGACTACGTCTATTCTAGAAAATAGGTGATTTAAGAGTGCCTTTGCTCAAGCATTGTGCAGCACATTTGATCTGGGGATTAAACTGGCTGTTTTTGACTTTAGAGAAGTGAGTTGAAGTTTTGGATTATCACCTATACGGTATATCAAACCAAGTCACCACGTACCGTTTGATTGAGTACGTTCGAGAGGTATATAGGTGTACTTGGGCAAGGGTGGCCAGATAAGATTGCATTGCACATAGTAAGCTTAGAGTCTAGAAACCGCCCCTGTAGGTCACGACTCGAACTTATCGTGGGTGTTCCAAGGTTGTTTATTAAATAGGACCTTGTAAATGATGAATGTACATGAATGATGAGATCAGAATGTATGGTTGTCCTCAAGAATCAAAATTTTTATTTAACCTGACTTGAAATTGAAATGGGTGCACCGACTTAATAAAGAATCTATTTTTAGCAATGATTCATAATGACCCAGTCCATCTCGATTTAACAACCATGATGGCCGAGCCATTTAAATCAAAATGGTATTCAAACTTTTTGCTGAATTCAGGTTTCAATCCATTTTAAAAAAAATATTTTTCTAAACAAAACATGTTTTCCAAATAAAAAATATTTTTGAGAAAAAAAATATTTTCTAGAAGAAAATATTTTTCAAAAAAAAGAAATTAAGGAAAAATGATTTACAAAAGATTTATTTTTTAATGGACCGTGGAAAATTTCTGAAATATGTTTTTCTAAAGAAAAAATGATTTTTACAAAAAATCTAATTTTGCATGGACTTTGGAAAATTACTAAAATGTATTTTTTTAGAAAAAGGAAAATATGATTTGAAAAAAAACAAAATAGTTTAAATCAAATTTGTTGAAAGTTGTTATTCAATGAAAATATTATTTGTCAATGATTTTTAATAATTCAATAAAATCATCATTACAATGAGTTATTTAATGCATTGGTGCACAAAATTCAATAAAATCTCAGGGTTCATTTAAAATGTTATCAAGAGGGTAATACTAAAATTGATAATCCACATTTGATGGGGTTACATGGTTGTCATCGTACCTAAGCTCAATCGTCCATCGTCTAGCTAAGGTTGTAAGTCCGGTCAGTTAAACAAACATCAGTACCAAGTCAACAGTTAGAAATGGTCGTGGAATCTCTCAAAATTATGCAGTTGTTCCCTAAAGATCACATTGCCTCAATCCTGCTGGTTATGAGCAATATCCAGAGTCCTCAGCCTATAGTCAAGTCCGTTGTGTGTGGGTAATTATCTTTCATGAGTCTTGAATCAAGTTTTTTTCAATTCATCAATATCAAGTTTTCTTTAGATCGAGTCTACTCTTTTTCTGTTGAGTTGAGTTAGATTGTCGAGTCATAGAGTTGTCTGTCGTCCCTTCTGAATTTGATTGGATAAATGAAATTTTTTAATACCTCGAGCACATTAACGAATTAACTAATAATCTAGCTTCGAGGATAAGAAGATAAAGGTTGGGCTCAACAACTTTCAATCAGAAAGCAAAGGTCATTGAACCTTAGAATAAAAAAAATTTCCAAGAAATTCAGATAGAAAGTATCCTATCCCTAGAGGAACACGAGGGGATAATGAATTTACTCAGAAATTTCAAAAGTCTTGTTCGTGTGATCATATGAGGGTATGTTAGGTACAAGCTTGGGTGTTGTTCAACACGGAATACATACTCGTGTGATCATATGAGGGTATGTTAGGTACAAGCGAGGAGTGTTGTTCAAAGAACTGTTCTACTAGATCTGAGGGAATAAGACCGTTGTCTTCGAGAAGGTATATATTTCTTTTTTTTTTTTAACTGTTAGGTCTTTTTAGCAATGTAGTTTTATTTGAAAATTAGTAGAGATTGGCGTTTACCGGGCGGGGTTGGTGCCTAACACCTCCAACTCCGTAACGTGATCCCCGGACTTAGTTTCTTATTTTTCGTAGATTAGTTTCTTTTGCCTTTTAGAGTCAATATTTGATTCTTAGACCTTAATAACTGGGTGGCGACTCCCAAACCTCAAAGGTCAAAAGCGGATCCGCGTATCCCGCGGATCGAGGGCGCTTTCAGTATCACGTTTGCTATTAGTTTTGAAAATATCACCACAATCTTAAGCATTATGAAAATGAGGATGGGACTTGCCATACCTGTCATCCATTTGAGTTTTTTGTTACTCGATTGGGTTTTGATTCATAATGCATTAGTAAGAGGAGTGGAGGATTACTATCCAAGAGTTTTTGTGCCAATCAATACCTTTGTTGGCAATGGGTGGTGTCGAATATCCTGGGGACGCATAACAACAATTTACTCTTTGCAAAGCACATGTACATCATGCATGCGACCCAAACTAGGGATCCTACCTTTTGTATGTCCCGTTTTATCTTAGAGACCCTGATCGATGCATATGTCAAGTCCAATAAAGTGGCACTCAATGATTTTTCTACACTTGGTCTATTAGATTCTCGAGAGGCGGATGGGCATGTCAATGGTAGTTTTAGCACCCCAAGGTGAGTTGATCCATCTTTTAAAATTCAAGGGTACATTGTCTTTCGCAAAATCTGCCCCGAGTTTGTGATAATCAATACTTGAGCAACTTGAGGAGCACGGGAGCCCTTATGGATATGATCGCCCAAGACAAGAGTTTGATGAAGTCGGAGTGAGCAAGGCTAGGTCTTTTAAGCCAAATTTTAAGGACACATCCTTCTTGGATGATATAAAACCTTGTTCCCTCCGGAAGGCATTTACAAAACTTTTCAAAAGGATAGGTAAGCTTTATAGAGGGTAGAATGCCCTAGAAAGATGACTCAATGTTGCTAAATATCGTGGGAGGGTGTTAGAGTTTGAGATAGTCAATGCTAGAGGTAGAATTCATAGGGATTAGGAATTTTATGAAGTATTTTATTAAGATTGCTATTAGGATTACTTTGTTAGTAGTTATTTTTGTGTGTTTCTAAATGCTGTATTACCTCTATTTTGTTTTAAAAAAATTATTTGGACAGTATTTTTAAGAAATCCTTTTCTTTTCTTGTAGTTATTTTATCTTGTGCTAGTTTACACAGTATAGGTTGAAAATACTGGTGTGTGTTTATTCGACACAGTCTAGGAAACATTGACCTAGGTTATGAGTATAATATTTTTTGTGGTGCTCCTAGCATAATACAATATGATCATGATTAATATGGCAGATAAAATCAATGCTACAACAATGGTGAGTGGTGTGTTATCTTATTTCAAGGGACATTGTGTTGATATCAACAAGACAGTAGGATCATTTTCAAGTGTTATCCAACCCACTTCATTTTCTTTTGTCAATTTCATTTTGCATTTGCATGTGCATACTAAAAATGTTGAGGACAATATTATATTTAAGTTTGGGGGTGCAGGGTCGGATTTCCATCTATTTTCTTTTATTTTCTATTAAAAATTCATAAAAATTTGGAAAATTTTGAAAAAATATTTTGGTGACAACTTTATTGTATTTTGTTCAAGATCTTAACTTATATCTTTAAGTACTTAGTTAAAAACACTAAATCAGTTTTTCGTTGGAAGCTTTGATCTGGAGTCCCCTTCATACTTCTCTTAGGAAAAAATTCGAGTAAAGTTACCTTTTGTTTACAGTTACTTCTAATAAGTTACTAAGAATCTAGGTTGAATCAAGTGAGTTTTTTACCTTCTTTCTACCTAGAATATAAGGAAAAACTGGTTTTGATGAACTTTGACTTCCTTGTTTATTTTGTTAGCTGATTAGAAGAAAAATAGATCTAGCTGAATATATCGTGAATATAACCATTGAATTAAATTAGGTATCTTGAAAAAGACTGTTGTTTTTCTTGGAAAAAGAGAGAAAAAGGAGTAGAAAAGAAAATGAAAATGAAAAGCAAAAGAACAAGAAAAAAAAGATTCTTCGAAGAGAAAAGTAAATAAAGATTCAAAATAATCAAAGTAGAAATTTTTAGAGTTTTAATAGGGTGAGAACTATCAAGTGTAAAAATGTGAGTAGACTGGAAGATCACAGATAAAACCCCTTAGAGGTACTAAAGTAAACATCAACACTTCTCACTATCCTAGACAAAATGCTAAGTTTATAATTAAACCCTAAGTTGATCCAATTATTTTAGATTAGTTATAAGGTTAAGACTCACTCTAGGAAACCGAATCTCTAAAGTTGCTAAGTTAGAATCACTATATCTTAAAGATCAATTTAAGTCTAAGATTTTTCATAGAGAAATAAGAGTTGGGACTCTATACCAAGTATTACTTCCAAATGACTGACAAATCTTAAAAGAATGTGTACTTTTAAATATAAGTTTTGATGTTGACTATTACTACTTCAAAAATTATTTTGAATTTTGTGCGTATATTCTCTACAAACCCTCACGAGTCAAATTCGTCCACTAGGAGTAACCTAATAGTTTCAGGACTTATTGCATTGCTAAATGCAATCGAAATGCCTATGAAACTGGTAATTTATTTTCTAAGGGATTCGAAAAGATAAGTTTGAGAGTATGATTAGTGTCCTAAAACACTGATTTATCCGCACTTGTCCCATGCATTTATCTCGACTTCTATCCTATTTCATTAGATTAGATAAATAATGACACTTAACCTTAAATTATCTTATTACATGTCATACCATATTAAATAGGCTTAATTGCATAAAATTAATGTATTTATTAGAAGAATGATTACGTGTGTTCATCGTACATGTCAAATATCAAATCATCAAGATGAACCACCAAATCAATTAATCAAGTGTGCATTATAATCTAGAAGACCAATCAAGCAACCAAACAAAATTGAAGATCTAGAAGCCTCAACATCAATGTGACATAGTCAATATCTAATGTGGTGCAATAAATCTCGAATGGGGTATCCTAAAATTCTTTGGTTGTGCTCCACACGTGATCTTATATGCAAAAGAGATAACAACTATTTTTTATCCTTCTAGAGCATCGAATGTTTATAAATAAATTTTTTTCCCAATTAGAAAAAAGGACTTGGCCCTAGCTCCTGGCCCTTGTCCATTTTCTTTTCTCCGCCCAACGTCCTTGGCATTTTCTTTATAATTTTTTATTTTTAGATATTTAAAATTTTTATAAATCTTATGTAATTTCTCCAAGAAGAAGATAGTGTATCTTAGTTACTCAATGAATACAAGTGTTGGTTTCATGACTTATTCTTATCACCTTGCAATGACCGTAGGCTAGACTCCCTCCATTAGTAAGAGGAGGAAGCCTAGGAGCAAGCTTTTAATTCTGTATTTTAGTTTTTATCCTTTCATGTTTCTTTATGATTATTGGGTTTTCTTGAAAGTTTTATCCAATTCTAATGGATGAAAGCTTTAGAAGAATTCCTACACCTTTTATGCTTAACTTAAATGTTTTATGCTTAGATAAGATCAAGATAAAACATGTTTAATCTAGATAATTGATACTAGAGACTTCACACATTAGTGAGTAAAGTAGTCTTAACTATTTTATTATACAAGCTTCATGCTAGATCTTCCAATTCAAGGAGTTCACACCAAGCCCTTGGAGTTGAGTTAAAAAAAGGATAAAACTTAGATGTGGTTTAATTGTTAGCCCTAAGTTACTCTAATCACTAATGACATTCTTCTCTTACTTCTTAGTTTAATTTTAAATTTTTTTTACTTCATTTTCCATCAACATTTTCTTGCACTTTTGTGAAACTAAACACAAAAATAGAGTTTAAAATAGTTATTTAGATTTACTTGATTTTGCTTAACTTGGTAACAATCCCTCTTTCTCTTAGTTTGATCCCCTTACTTGTCGCACAAGTCAAGGAAAGTTATAAAATATTAATTTCTGAAGGAACGGCGCATTAACACCTTGATTCTCTCTACTTGACTCAGCATGTTATCTATTTTTTAAATTCAGTAGAGAAATTTGTTTGTAGAGTTCCCTAACATTGTAGTCTTGTTTGGGAGGAGATGGATTTTTTACTCCCTTCAACTTGGGAGACTCATCTTTCTTAATATTTTCAACTTCACTTTACAAAGAAATCTTCCTTTTATTATGCTTCTTTTTCTCAACCAATAAAGATTTACTAGTAGGAGCTTGTGTGGTTGTGTGATAGATGGTCTTGTATTTGATATACTTAAATTTCATGTAATTCGTACCACCATAGAAATTGCATGTGATGACTTTCTTAGAGTTCTTCTTGGAGTCAGATGATTTTCTATGAACATACATAGTGGGAGATGGAAGTAATGTAGAAGTATATCTATCATAACACAAATCTCTTTTATCCCTATAGGACTTTTAAACTTTTAGAAGTTTTTTCTAACTCTAAACATCTTTGAATCTAGTTACGCTCAAGTCTAGTATTCCATGAATCAAGCCATTATTTCACAATTCTCGTATCAATCTTGGCAATCTACTCAATGTAGAGCCATAATTTCATATTTTATTCCCAATTATAATCTGTCTGGCCAACAATAGTCATCCTTAGAATATATGATGGTAGAGTTGATGAAGCAGCAACAACAACTCATTCAAACTCAATAGTAAACTAATCAAAATCTAACCCAGATTAATCAGGTCACTGCTCAATCTATAAATAAGATGGAAGTTCAGTTGGATCAGTTAACTTTTTCCCTTAAAGGGAGAGATAAATGTCAATTCCCCAATCAAACTATTCTTAACCCTAGAGGTCAACCTACGATTCTTAGCAGGCCGAAAGGTCAATATGAGGTAGAAAGTCATTCTAGAGATCTACAAGACTCCATCAAAGCTATCTACACCTTGAGCTTAAGAAAGAAGGTGGACAACAAGGTCCAACCTACTGATGAGGAAAATGATGTCCTAGAGAAGGACAAAGTTTAAGTAGAAGAAATCGTAGAATCTCCGAAAAAGAATGAGAAATGAATGAGAAATATTTGAAAAAACTTCCAATAGTTCCACCAATTCCAAAAGATCCATTCTCTATCGCCTTAAAGGCAATAAGAAGGGTAAGCAATTCGAGGGTGCCCTTGAAGTTTTTCAAAATGTGCACATCAATAATCCATTTTCAGACGCCATTAAGCAAATACCTTTTTATGCAAAATTCCTTAAAAATTTGACCACAGCTAAGAAGAAAACACCATTTCCTCGAGAAGCTATCATAGTAGCCTAAGTTTCGTTTCTTATCCAACAAACGGCTGCACTAAAATTTAAAGATCTAGGTTGTTCGACAATTTCAATTCACATTGGAGATCAAGTGATTGAAAAAATTTTCTTAGACTTAGGGGTGAGTGCGAATCTTTTACCTTGCTCGGTTTATAAACCTACAGATATCATGTTAAGCTTAGTCAATAGGTCTATTAAGGTTCCAAAGGTTGTAGTCGAAGATGTGATAGTGAAAGTCAAATATTTCTAATTTCTAATTGACTTTGTTATTTTAGACATAGAGCTAGTTATCAATCCACATAGTCATGTTCCTATAATTTTAGGACATCTATTTTTAGCGACTTTTGATGCAGTCATTCGTTGTAGAAATTGGATAATGACTTTGACATTTGGGGATATGAAAGTCAAATTGAACATCTTACACAATTTTCAATGACTTGATGCAGACAATGTTATAAAGGAAGTAAACATGTTAGATACGCTAATCAATCGAACGTGTTAAGATTTGGTCCATTTTGATTAAGATTTTGACATAGAAGAGTTCATAAGTGAACACAATGTTTTACTTGAATCTATTCCTTACTTAGACTCTATGCATTGGCACGCAAAAGTAAAAAATCTTTTTGTTCGTACTTCCACTCTCGTTCCTTCTCAAATCAAACCTCCCAAATTAGAACTTAAAGTGCTTCTATATACTTTGAGATATACATTTTTTAGCAAAAAATCAAACTTTTCCAATGATAATTTCTTCTCACCATAGTATAGTCTAAGAAGAAAAGTCGTTACAAATTTTTAGAGAACATCAAAAAGCTATTGGTTGGACCATAACTGACATTAAAGGAATTAGTCTATCGTGGTAATGCACCGCATTTGTCTAAAAGATTTCACTAAGCCTTCCTTAAAATCTCAGAGACGGTTAAATCATATCATGAAGGATGTAATCCAAAGTGAAGTGATGGAATTATTGGTCTACACACACCATGCTACATCGAAGTACCTTTTATCAAATAAGGATGCTAAAACAAAGTTAATCTGTTGGATTTCTCTCTTGCAAGAGTTTGATCTTGAAATTTGAGATAAAAAGGGTGCAGAAAATGTCATAACTGATCATCTATAGGATTGTTATTAAGTCATTTGAGGAATCTTTAATCATTTATGAATCCTTTCCTGATGAACAACTTATGCAAATCTCTAATTTTAACAGTTCGTGGTATGTTGACATGGTCAACTATCTAGTTACATGTCCATTGCTAGTCTCAATGACTAGGCAAGAGAAATTTCATTTCCTTTTAAAAATCAAGTGGGATTTCTAGGACAAACCATACTTATTTAAGTACTGTCTTGACCAAATCATTAGACGTTGTGTTCCAACCTGTGAGTAAGTTAATATAATAGAGTTTTATCATAATCATGCCAGCGGAGGGCACTTCAGTGGTAAGGGAACCGCTGTAAAAATCTTACCATACGGTTTCTTCTAATTTTTTATTTTTTGAGATGCCCACGAATTTAGCAAATTTTGTAATCGATGTCAGAAATTAGAAAATTTTTTCAAGAAAAATGAAATTCCTCATAATCTTATCTTAATCATCGAGAATTTTGATGTTTGGGACATAGATTTTATGGGACCCTTTCCTATCTTCTAGAGTTACGAGTATATTCTCATTGCCGTTAATTATATATCCAAATGGGCAAAAGCTGTAACGTGTAAAAACAATGATCACAAAGTGGTAATCACCTTTGTCAAGGAAACCATCTTAGTAAGATTTGGCACTCTACGAGTTATCATAAGTAATGGCGGCTCGTATTTCTATAATAAAATATTTGCAGCATTGATGAGGAAATAACTCATAACTCATAAAATTGCAACACCTTACCATCCACAAACATGTGGACAGATAGAGATTTCTGACAATAAAATCAAGATCATTATAGAAAAAATAGTTAATTATTCACAAAAACATTGGTTTGTGAGATTAAATGATTTACTATGGGCCTATCAAACCACTTTCAAAACACTAATAGGGATGTCTCCCTATCGATTAGTTTTTAGCAAGTCTTGTAATATCTATGTAGAACTTGAGCATCGAGCATATTGGACGATCAAGTACCTCAACTTTGATCTTAAAAAAGTTGGTGAAAATTTTAAATTACAACTCGATGAATTAGAAGAGATAAAAAATGACTTTTGTGGTTGTGCTAAACGTTACAAGAAGTGTATAAAATTTTGTCATGATAAGTACATTCTTCGACGATATTTTGAGTCTAGTTAAAGAGTTTTGTTGTACAACAATAGACTTCACATTTTTCCAAGAAAACTAAAATCTTGTTGGACTGCCCCATATATTATCCAAACAGTTTACCACCATGGTGCTGTTGAATTCCTTAATCTTAAGGATAGGTCCACTTTTAAAATAAATTGCTCGCGTCTCAACTCATATCTTGAGTGTGTACCACAAGAGGAAGTTCTTCTTCTCGATGAACTGATTTATCATGGTTAACAGAGTTTTCGGTTGGATGAAAATGTTAAACTTAATGCTTCTAGGAGGCAATCCATTCTTTTTAATTTTGTTTTTTAGTAACTTTAGAAGTTTTGTATGAGTACTATAGTTTTTTGCTTTAATTAGGCCTAGTATTTGACCATTTCCCTCATTGAGAATAGTTACCGGTGCAAAATCAAACTGGTAAGTTCTAAAAAAAAAATCATAATTAGTCTTATATGTTTAGGGTTGTACAACACTTAGCAGAAATGAATGGTTTAGCTATCGATAGGTTTTCCCCTTGCTAGCCATATTTAAATAGCCACCGACAAATCGAGACAACATACCTGATGCACCCAAGCTTTACGAGTCAAAAAAATGACAAGTTGATCCCTTATAACGTTAAACAATACTCATAGCTACCTTCCCATCCAAAACCTTAGGTAAATAGTATTTTCTTTAGCATTTATTTTATTTTGATTTGTAAAATTCTTTTTAGCAAATTCGGATTTACTTAGTTAGTATTTCTTTCATTTTAGGATTGTTATCTTAGAAATTTAGGATTTATTTTTGTCTCAAGGGAAATTTAAAAATTTTCCATCAACCCTAAAACCAAATAACAAGTCCTAATCTCTAACATTTCTTCTCCATCTCAATTTTTAAATTTGTCCAAAATCATAACTATCAAGAATCCATTTTTTGATCTTCTTTCGCAGTCATTTTTGTGCTAATCAGAAGTCATCAACGTAGTCAGCAGCAAATTATGACCAGCTCAAAGTTATTGCATCTTTAGATTCATCACATTCATTACCAATGCGTCATAGCCTTCTAATCACCAATCAACATCAGATTTTCAACAATTAATCATTTCATAATCTGAATGTAGTGGTACCCATGGCTTTTTCCAAACATACAATTTTTGAGGAGTTTATTTTCGATCATTACTTTCAAGGCATCAATGGATCGTAGTTTTCGAGACCATCACCAAACAAGGATGGAGTAATTTGCTTTACACCGATTTTGAATTCTATTGCAAGGAATATTAGTGAAAGAATTTTATGCTTCCGTTATTTCGGGTAATCCAGCCATTTTTTCGCTTACTATTGAGCTCTGTGATATCACGTTTGTCGTTGGTTTTGAAGATATCAACGCGATCCTAGGAATTACGAAAGTCAACGATGGAACTTGCCAGACACGTCATCTATTTGAACTCTTTTTCATACGATTAGGTTTCATTCACAATACATTAGCAAGAGGATTGGAGGATTACTATCAAAAAGGTTTCGAGCTAATCAATATCTTTGTTGGCGATGGGTGGCGTCAAACATCTTTGGGACACAGAACAATATTTTACTCTTTACAAAATATATGTACATCATGCATGTGATTCAAACTAGGGATCCTACTTTTTGCGTGACCTGTCTTACTTAGAGACTCTGATCGATGCCTGTGTCAAGCCCAAGAAGGGTTGCTCACTAGTTTTCCCATACGTAGTCTGTCAAATTCTTGAGAGGCGTATGGGAATGTTAATGGCAATTCTAGCACCCTAAAGCGAGATGATCCAGCTTTCAGAATTCAAGAGTGCACTGTTGTTTGCAAAGTTGTCCTGAATTTATGGCAATCGATAGCAGAGCACTTTGAGGAGCACGAAAGCCCTCATGGTTATGAGTGCCTAGGACAAAAATTTGATGAAGTTGGAGCGAGTGAAGCTAGATCTTCTAACCTAGATTTTGAGGACACATCCTTTTTAGATGATGTCAAACCACGTCCCCTCTAAAAGGCATTTACAAAATATTTTAAGGGGATAAGTAAGTTGTATAAAGGGTAGAAGGCGTTGGAGCAGCGACTCAATGTCGCTGAATAACATGGGATGATGCGAGAGTTTGAGATAGCTACTGCTAAAGACAGATCTCATAGGAATTATATGTTTCATTAGGAATTTATTTGTTAGTATGCTATTAGAATTTGCTTTGTTAAGTAGGTTTTGTATTTATCTAAATGTTGTACTATCTATGTTTTGTTCAAAAATAGTTTCTTTTTGTAGTATTTTTCAGAAATTTTTTTGTTTTTAGTAGTTATTTTGTCTTGTGCTAGTTTACACAGTGTAGATTGAAAATATAGGTGTATGTTTATCCGACATAGCTTAGGAACTAATTACCTAGACTACGATCACAGTATATTTCGTGGTGCTTCTAGCATCATAAAACATGATTATGATTAATACGGTAGATACAGTTGATGTTGCGACAATGGTAAATGATGTGTTATCTCATTTCAAGGGACATTGTGCTAATATCACAAGACTATAAGATCATTTTTACGTGCTATCCAACCCACTTCATTTCCTTTTGTCAATTTTAGTTTGCATGTGCATACTAAAATATTGATAACAATATTATGTTTATGTTTATGGGTGTAGGGTCAGATTTCGACCTATTTTCTTTTATTTTCTATTTCAAAATCATAAAAATCTAAAAAATTTGAATTTTTTTTGGCAACTTTGTTGTATTTTGTTCAAGATCTTAGCTTGTATCTTTAAGCACTTGGTTAAAAATATTAAATCAGTTTTTGGTTGGAAACTTTGATCTGGAGTCTCCATTCGTGTTTTCTTAGGCAAAAATTAGAGTAAAGTTATTTTTTATTTATAGTTACTTACTTCTAATAAAGTTACCAAGAGTCTAGGTTGAATTGAGTAAGCTTATTACCTTCTTTCTACCTAGAGTATAAGGAAAAAATAGGGTTGATGAACTTTGACTTCTTTATTCATTTGATTACCTGATTATGAGAAAAATAGAATTTGGGTGAATATGTCTTGAACAACAACCATTGAATTAGACTGGGTACCTTAAGAGGGCTACGTATTTTTCTTAGAAAAAATAGTGAAAAAATAGTAGAAAAAGAACAAAAAAAGAAAAAAAAAATAAAAGAACAAGAAAAAGAAAAAAATCCTTCGAGCAAAAAAAAAAATTTCAAAAGAATCGAAGTTAGAAAAGTTTAGAGTTTTAGTAGGGTGAAAGCCATCAAGTGTAAGAATGTGAGTACGCTAGAATATCATAGATAAAGTCACTTAGAGGTATTAAAGTGAACATCCACACTTTTTACTATCCCAGGCAGGATGCTAAGTTGAGAATTAAACCCTAAGTTGATTCAATTATTTTGGACAAGTTAGAAGGTTGAAACTCATTCTAGGAAGTCGAATCTCTAAAGTTTATAAGTTAGAAATACTATATCTTAAAGGTTAATTTAAGTCTAAGTTTTTTCATAGAGAAATAAGAGTTAAGACTCCATACCAAGTATTACTTTCAAATGATTGACAAATCTTAAAAGAACTTGTACTTTTAGATATAAGTATTAATTTTGACCATTAATACTTCAAAAAGTTATTTCGAATTTTGTGGGTATATTTTCTATAAACCCTCATGAGTCAAACTCATCCACTAGGAGTACCAAGTGGTTTAAGGGCTTGCTGCATTTGCTAAATGTACTTGAGATGCCTACAAAAGAAGCACAACTATTTTCTAAGGGACACTTAGTAAAAAATAAGTTTGGTGGTGTAATTATTGTCTGATTTATCCACATTTTTCCTAGGTATTTACTTTGATTTTCATCCTTATTTTATTAAATTAGGTAAATAAGTGTGTTAAGTCTCAATTTATCACATTTCATGTTATGCTATGCTAGTTAAGCTTAATTGCACAAAATAAATGTATTTATCAAAAAATTGATCGTGTGTGTTCACTGTACAAGTTAATGATCAACTCATCCAAATGAACACCAAATCAATCAATCAAGAGGGCATTGTAATTTAGAAGACCAATCAAGCTCCCATGCAAAATTGGAGATCAGGATATCACCAGATCAATGTGGCACAGTCCACTTCGAATGAAACACCTTAAAAATGCTCCAATGTGCTCCTCACGTGAGATTATGCACAAGAGTGATGGTGGTTATATTTTCATCCTTCTAGAATACTTCAAGTTTATAAATAGACCATTTTCCCAATTAGGAAAGAGTATTTGGTTCTTAGGCTCTTGTCCCTTATCTCTTCTCCCCCCAATGCCCTTAGCATTTTCTCTATAACTTTTTTATTTTTTAGTTAGGTTTTATTTCAGCAATTTTCTATAATTTCTCAAGAAGATAGTGTATTGGTTACCACATGAATACAAGTATTGTTTCTATGACTCCTTATTGTATCCTTACAATGACTATAAGCTAGACTCCCCACATTAGTGAGAGGAGGAAGCCTAGGAGCAAGCTTTTAATTCTTTGTTTATGTTCTTTATCATTTCATGTGCTTTGTATTGTTTATAAGCTTCTCTTTAAAGTTTTATCCAAATCTAATAGATTAAAGTTTTAGATGAATCTCTACACCTCATATACTTAACTTAGATGTTTTATAATCAGATGAAATCAAAATAAAACATGTTTAATCTAGATATTTGGTAGTAGGGACTTCACACATTAGTGAGTGAAGGAGTCCTAACTATAGTATTATTTCAAGTTTCATACCATATTTTCGAACTTAAAGAACGCACACCAAGCTCTTGAGGTTGAGTACAAAGAAGGATAGACTTAAATATAGTTTTTAGTTGCTAATCCTAGATTACTCTAATTACTAATGAATTTATTTCTTTCATTTTCTTAATATAAATTTTCCTTTTATTGTTTTATTTTCTAGTTACATTTACTTTCCATTTTGTTTTACAAAAATACAAAAACAGATTTTAAATTTGTAACTTAGATTAACTTTATTTTTATTAACTTAGTAATATCCTCCATTTTCCTTGAGTTTGATCCCCTTATTTACCCACAAGTTAAGGAAAGTATAAAAATATTAATTTCTGATGAGATGACAACAACGACTGCAGATACCTAATTTTTGTACTCGCCTGATTAACCAATTCTTCAACTCGATTGTGATGATTCCGATGATTGATGAATATTCTAAAGTTTTATTGCTTAGTAGATGTATGATCAAAGTTTGGATGAGACATTTCAAACAAGCAAACTTTAGAAACCACACTACGCTAGAAAAATATGACCCAAAACATAGAAATCATCATTTTGATACTAAAAGAAACTTTATGAGAAAAATTACTAAAATGATCAAATTATCAAAATACCCCTAACACCAGAATATCCCTAGAGGCTAGGTTATGCTTAGCAAAATTCTTTCGAACACATAAAACAACAAATTAAAATCAAATAAACTGTTTTGCCAAATTTCACAAAATTCAATAAAATTATGAAAATGCCCTTCATAGGGTCTCGATCATTTCATGCCAAAAACCCATAAGTCACACAGACCAATACTCTTATTGAATGCTTTACGAAAAAATTGACTCAAAAATGTAAAAAAAAATAACATCTCAACGTAAAAGTCCTCTTTGAACGTAAAACTATAATTTTCCAACTCTAAGATTAGAAAATATAAAATTAATAATTAAAATATTAATTAACGTAAATTAAAATTTTTGAACAAATAAATTTAATTAATTAAGTCTATGGGCCAAATTTTAAGTGGTGGCCCATTTATTCAAGTGGGGTCTACCTAATATTTTATAAAGAATTCTCCATCGGGGAGTTCTCAAAAATTTAAAAAAAAAATTCTACATAAATCAAAAAATTCAAAATTCAAATAAAATCTAATTAAAAATTAATTACAATCTTATTTAAATCACTCAACAGATTAGTTAGAGATAGACCTTACCTCTAAAAGACCTAATCAAACCCAATCTTATCAACAAAGCTCTTTAAAAAAGAACTTCTACCATATAATTTCAGAGGTCTTCTGAAATCCTAGAAAATAAAAGTCAAAAACCCTCCAAAACCTTAAATCTATAGTCCCAAGTCAATACTGAACCCCAAATCACAATTTTCAACTTAAAATATACTCAAAAACCTTTAAAAAGTCATAAAAACTTCCATCTAAAAAAAAGAAAGTCTCATCTCAAATATCGGAAGCAAATAAAAAAATAACGATAAAATAAGAAGATTTACACAAGGAAAGCTCACCGCAAGTTTCTTAGGGAACCATCGTCGTTATCACTCAAGTAAAAGAAAAGGTAATTTTTTTTATTTTTATTTTGAATTTAGACAATTTTTTGGCAATGTAAATATTTGAGAGGAATACAGACTGACTTTTACTAGGCAAGATTGGTGCCTAACACCTTCTAATCTCATAACCTAATCCTTGTACCCATAATCTATTTATAGTTTTATGTTTTTTTTATCCATTTTGAGTTTTTTTTTTTTGTTCTTAGACCGTAAAACTAGATGGCAACTCCCAAAATGAACAAGAGAAAAATTGGATCCGTACTCATAGATTGATGGTGCTTTCCATGACATCATGTACTTGGTTACTCAATTAATACAAGTGTTAGGTTCATGACTTCTCCTTACTCCTTGTAATGACTATAGGCTAGACTCCCTTTATTAGTAAGAGGAGGAAGTCTAGGAATAAGCTTTTAATTATGTTTTCTAGATATTAATCTTTCAAATTTTTTTATGATTAATGGGTTCTCTTTAAGATTTTATCCAATTCTAATAGATCAAAGCTCTAGATGAATCCCTATACCTTTTATATTTAACTTAGAATTTTTATGCTTAAATAATATCAAGATAAAATATACTTAGTCTAAATAATTGGTAGTAGGGGCTTTACACATTAGTAAGTGAAGGAGCCCTAACTATTGTGTTATTCAAGCTTTATGTTATATCATTTGACCCAATAAACTTATACCAAACCCTTGGAGTTGAGTTAAAAGAATGATAAAACTTAGATGTGATTTTAGTTGCTAGTCGTAGGTTATTCTAATCACTAATGGTATTCTTTACTTGCTTTTTAGTTTAATTCACATTTCTATTGCTTTATTTTCTAACAACATTTACTTTTATTTTTGTTACACAAAACACAAAATAGATTTTAAAATAGTGAGTTAGATTAACTTCATTTTGTCTTAACTTTGTTAATCCCCTTTCTCTTAGGTTCGATCCCTTACTTGCTCTACAAGTCAAGGAAAGTTATAAACATATTAATTTCTATGGGAAGGACAATGATAGTCCCATCAGAATTTTTGTGTTGTTGTCGAGGAAACGTGTAGTAGTTTCAAGTTTTGATTTGTAGTTCATTTTTCACAATTTTTTTCTTTTTTCTGTCAATCCAGAAAAGTTTCAAAGAACAAATAAAAAAAATAGTCATTGCAATCAATGAACCAACAGAAGGTCAATGTGGAAAATTGGGGATGATTGTTGACGTCATCATCGCGTCACTATAAAATTATGGCCATCTTTGCTTTAGTTTTCACAGAAGTCTTCTGGTGATCCCTAGATTGTAGCAGCATCCTCTATTTTTTTTATTTTTCTTGATCTGGTTCAATTTTTGACTTTCTATTTCTTTTTGTAAGTTCGATTAATTCATTAAAAAAAAAAACTAGAAGATCATCAAGCTCCAAGAATATTTCATTTTTTGTTTTCCTGTCATTTTTATATAAGTTTAGATAGGTTTGATCTTTTGTTTTAGATACTCTTGTATTAGGTTCTTTGTAATTTTCTTTCATTAATTATCCAAGAACGCTTGGATTGTAATAGACTAAGGAAAGACGACAGTTGGAAGAACGTAAATACCCCATTTTTGCACTAGCCTGATTAATCAACTCGTCAATCCGATTGCAACGGTTTCCAATGATGGATGATTATTCAATTGCTATATTTTGTTGCTAGATATATTTCAGAAATTCGGATGAGGTATCTCGAACTAACAAAACTGTAGAAACCACACTACACTAGAAAAATATAATCTCAAAAATATAGAAATCATTATCTTGCAGACAAAAAGAAGCTTTACGATAAAAATCACCAAAAAATGATCAAATTACCAAAATACCCCTAACATCAAAATATCCCTAGAGCCTACAGTACGCTTAGAAAAATCATTTCAAACACATAAAATAATAAATTAAAACCAAATAAGTCATTTCTCCAATTTTCATAAAATTTGACAAACTTACGAAAATGCCCTCATAAAGATCACGACCATTTCACACAAAAAATTTCATAAATGACACAAACCAATATCCCTATTGAATTCCTTACGAAAAAACGATTTCAAAACATCCTGGACATTAAAAATAACTTAAAACACAAAAAATCCTCTCCAAGGACAAAACGATAATTTTATAATTTTAATAATTAAAATTTTTGAAATTAAAATATTAATTAATGTAAAGTGAAACCCTAATTAAAATTAAATATTTTTAAGTCAAGTCAATCAAATAAGACTAAAGTCAAAATCCTAAAGTCAAGTCAATTAAGTAAGACTAAAGTCAAAATCCTAAAATTAAGTAAATCAAGTAAGACTTAAGTCAAAACCCTAAATTTTAGTCAATCAAGTGAGACTTAAGTCAAAATCCTAATCAATCTAATAAGACCAAAGTTAAAACCCTAATAGAATTCTAATTAAACTCAAAAACTATCTAAAAGAATTCTAATTAAACTCTAAAACTATCTAATAGAATTCTAATTAAACTATAAAACTATTTAATGTAATTCTAATTAAACACTAACTCTATTTCAAAATAATTCTAATTTAACAATAACTCTATCTAAAATAATTATAATTAAACACAAACTCTATATAAAAAATACTTTAAAATATTTATAAATAAGGGTCCCTACAACCTATTTTCGTATGAAAAAATAAATCCTAGAAAAAGTAAGTCAAAAAGTCTCCCTAGCCTTGTAGACACCCCATTTTTGCACTCGCCTGATTAATCAAGGATTCCCAATGATGGATGTTTATTCCATTGCTTTATTTTGTTACCAGAAATATTTTAGAAATCCAGATGAGGTATCTCGAACTGACAAAACATTAGAAACCACGTCATGCTAGGAAAATACGATCCCAGAAACATAGAAATCTTCATCTTGCAGACAAAAAGAAGCTTCACGATAAAAATCACTAAAAAATGACCAAATTATCAAAATACCCATAACATCAAAATATCAATAGAGCATACATTACGCTTAGGGAAACCCATTCAAACACATAAAACAACAAATCGAAACCAAATAAATCATTTCGCCAATTTTAACAGAATTTGATAAAATTACGAAAATGCCCCTCATAAAGTTCACAACCATTTCACACAAAAAAAATTCATAAATGACACAAACTAATATTTCCATTGGATTCCTTATGAAAAATCGATTGTAAAACATCCTAGAACATTAAAAATCGAATTAAAACGTGAAAAGTCCTCTTCGGGGGTAAAATGGTAATTTCACAATTTTCATAATTAAAAATTTTGAAATTAATAAATAAAACATCAAATAATTAAAGTAAAACATTAATGAAATTAATTTAAAAATTTGAACTAAAAAAATCGATCAATCGGATTCTCATAAAAAATTGTTGAGGGTTCGTGAGATATGTCTTTAAGGACCCCTCCATTTGGAGGTCCAAAGAATTAAAGATATAATAGAGGGGGGTTCTCCAAAAATTTAAAGTCAATCAAGCAAGACTAAAGTCAAGGTATTAAAGTCAATCAAGAAAGACTAAAGTCAAAATTAAAGTCAATTAAGCAAGACTAAAGGCAAGATATTAAAAGTCAATCAATTAAGACTAAAGTCAAAATATTAAAAGTCAATCAAATAAGACCAAAAGTCAAAATCCTAAAAGAGTTCTAATTAAATAATAACTCTATCTAATAGAGTTCTAACTAAAATACAACTCTACCTAAAATAATTCTAATTAAAATACAATTCTACGTAAAATAATTCTAACTAAAATACAACTCTAACTAAAAGAACTCTAATTAAACACTAACTCTATCTAAATCAACCCATAAAAAAAATCTATAAATAGAGGTCCTCACACCTTATTTTCGTATCAAATCATAAACCCTAAGAGAAGTAGGTCTAAAAGCCCCCCTAGCCTCCTATAAAACCTAGTTTTGGAGTCCCAACTCCTTACTTAACATCCCTCCTTCGATTTTAGCCTAAAAAACACCTAAAAGTCCTTCCAAAATACCTTAAAATCCATAATAAACTCGAAGAATCCAAATCAAAAAAAGGAGATACCTTGCCTCGGAGATCAGAAATCCAATCCGGAGATAGAACGAAGCAAGGAATACGGTACAAGGAGCAGTTTTTGTCGGATCTGAGGGAACAAGGTCTTTGCTATCGGAAAGGTATAATTTCTTACTTTTTTTTTATTATCTAGGTTTTTTTAACAATGTAACTTATTTGAAAAATTAGTAGAGACCAGCTTTAGCCAAGCGGGGTTGGTGCCTAACACCTTCCAACCCCGTGACATGATCCCCGAATTCAGTTTTTTTTTCTGTTCTAGATTAGTTATTTATCCGTTTAGAGTCATTGATCGGTTCCTAGACCGTAATAACTAGGTGGCGACTCCCAAACCTCAAGGTTCAAAAGAGGATCTGCGCACCCCACGGATCGAGGGTGCTTTCAGTAGCGACTCCACTAGGGACCTTGAGGATCAGACTTGAAAAACCCCAAGTATGGGAACATTGTTAAGAGTGACCTAGAATTTTTTTTTGTTTAACTTTTTTTTATTTTATTTATTTTTTTATTTTGTATGATGGTTCGATTATTGAATATGCATTTGGGCTTTGATATTTTAGCATATTATTGTTATGATTCGATTGAGCATTTTTTATTATTTTTTATATCCAATTGAGGGTCGTTTAGGGTGATCCCAAATAATGCAAAATTCTAAAAGATTGAGATTATTAATGGATTAATGGCTGTTGAATTAGGGAGATCGTCGATTTTTTTCCTTTAATTAGGCAAGCGTTGATTTATCCTTAGGTGTTTTTTTAAAAAAATTTAAAAAAAAATCTTCTTGTGATTAATTTTCGTAAGGTTTGACAGTTTTCTTTTCTTTTCGATCGAACTATTTTCATAAAAGAACTATGCTGTCCGTTGACAGCAAGAGAAATTGTTAAAAAAAAGAAAATAAATCAATAATTTCCGGTGTGCTGTTGGCAACAGCCATGGGTAATAGGAGGGGGTGCGTTGAGATAAAAAAACCTTTTATTTGTAAAACCTTTCTGTTTTTTAAAAGAATTTTTCTTTTTATACTTCATCTTCTCTTCGTTTTCAACCAAGCCATATCAGAGAACGATCGAAATCAAACCGATCGGCGATTGTTCGATGATTGATTGGTTTCTTATCTAGAGAAATTATCGATTTTTTTCGGCGATTAGGCACGGAGCTTAAAATCGATGACTCTTCCAAAGATTCACTTAGATTTCGTCGGCTCCAACAGGGACCACTGGTTCAGATCTGAATCCCATCGGTTTAGTCTCTCCATTCTCTTATTCCAATCGGGTTAGGACCATTAAATCCGATCGATGTCTTCTGAGGTAGATGCACACAGTCCCGAATCGGCAGCCCATGTTGAAAACCAATCGTTCTTGAATCTTCTTGCCAAAAATCAGTCTCTTTCATCTGTCGAAGAAGATTTTAGAGGTGGTGGTTCAGATTAGAAAAAGAAGACCTTTGATTCAAACATAAGTAGTGAGTCTCGCTTGAAATCGATTTTTTTTAAAAAAATTCTGTTAGTTCTTTCGAAATCTTTTGAATCTTCGACTGAAAATTGTTGTTTTTAGTTGGTTTGAAACCCGATTTTTAATAGAAGTAAGGCCGATTTCCTTTTATTCGAGAATTGGAGAGAAGAAGGGATTAGAAGATCGAACGAAAGAGGTTGCGGATTAATTCTTATTCGCACCTTAGAGACGTTTGAACAATAATAATCTCTGTTTTATATACGGTTTTGATCAGTTTATTCAATCGAGTCTTGGAAATCGCTGATCAACGCGTCGATTTGATTTCATCTGCGAACTTGTCTTCCCCGATCTGGATTTGTTGGAATGTTTTGGAGTGATTGTTGATACTTTTGGGATTTTTAGGATTTTGGATTTTATCGGTTGAGCGGGGTTTGAACTCCAGAAGTGCTGCTTGCGAAACTTGAACCGTCCAATCTTGATGCAATCACAATCTTACAGCTTCCCAGTAAATTTTTTGAGTACAGTGGTTACCACGAACATAGCTCGCTGTTTTTTTTTAGGTGCAGATTCTGAATGTCATCGAGATTAAGAGTGCATGATTGAAAAAATCAAAAAAAAAAAAAAAAATCTATGTGGCGCGAAATCTAATCCGAGAATTATTATGATTGAGGAAGTTCCATGCAAGTTTATGTGTTTTAGTTTTTTTTATGTTGTCACACCCGAGGTTCCAATTTTTCTTTATGGCCAATAGTTTGGCATGGCAAAATATTGGCAGCTTTGTTTTAAATTTTTGTAAATAAAAAAAAAAAAATTGTGTTCTTTTAAGTTTTTATAAAATATTTTCCAAAAAAAAAATATAATTTTTATTTGATAAAAGTCGATTTGTTTTCTAAAATGTTTCATTTTTTTCATTTATTTTATTTCTTATTTTTTAGTTTTCTCTTATTTGTAATTTTTTCTTCTTCTCTCTTTCAATTTGTTTTAAGATCATTATAACCTTTTATCCCAACAATTGTTGCTTCATTCCTAATCCAATATCCTCAGAAATATCAATTTGGTTAGGGTCACCCCAAAATAACCCTCGATTGGACTGTATAAAAAAAATATATATCCAGATTAGATTGCATATTTGATTCAATAATCGAACCCGATTACCAGTTTTCATGATTGCCTATCTAACGTGTTGTGATCTTGATTGGAGTATATGTTTTTTTTTTTTGACATGATGGGTTTGTGCACTATTTTGATTATTATCTCTATGATATAAATGTTGTATGGTTTAATTGGACCCATGTGTTTGAAAAAGGCCCCGGGCACACCCCACCCTGTTTTGCACACACCACATGCACGTTTACTTTTTCACCCACTTACACGTCACATATAGCCAACGTGGCATTAGTGCGTGGTCCGGTCTCCTCGGAGATACGACGTCATTCATGAAAACCACAACTCCAATCACGTACCTTAGGGTATATCAAACTGGGGCATCGATACCGTCTGATCAGGTGATTTTAAGAGATATATTGATGCACCCAGGCTGGAGCGACCTGAGCCTTTGACCTATTGTAAGCCACACATCACATGTCCCGATTGCCAACGTAGTACTAGTACGTGGTCGGTCCCCTCGTGGGATGTCAAACCATTTATGAAAGCTACAACTCTTGACTCGTACCCGTAGGTATAAAAGATAATCTAAGTATATCAATTGCACTTCTTGGTCAAAACCGGTGCCTAAGCAAGATCTTGTCCCGCTGTACCCTACTGTACGAGGGGGATAGACTACGTCTATTCTAGACGAGAGGTATTTAAGTGGGCCCTTGCTCAGCATTGTGCGCCACCTCTCAACTGGAGATCAAACTGGCTGTTTTTGACTTCAGAGAAGTGAGTTGAGATTTTAGATTATCACCTTTACGGTATATCAAACCAAGTCACCACGTATCGAGAGGTATATAGGTGTGCTTGGGCAAGGGTGGCCAGATAAATTGCATTGTACATAGTAAACCTAAAGTCTAGAAGCCTTCCTATAGGTCACGACCCGAACTGACTATGGGTGTTCCCGGGTTGCTTTATTCAATCCAATCAACAGGTGAATGGGCGGACCGATCCAGAATAATCAAACAAAACCAACAATATCGGTCCGACCCAATCGATGAAATGTACCGATTAATTTGAACCACGTAAACCAGTTGGCCCAATTGACAAATGGATCAAACTGATCAATACCAAATCAGTTGGACTAATTGGTTTCACTTTTAAAGATCCAAACCACTTTGTATAGAAAGACTCAATCTTAGGATTAAATTAATTTGTCTGATCAAAAGTTCAATCCCAATCAGGGGTAGACCCGCGTCTAACCTTTCTCACTTTCTTGGTCACTATAGACTTATAGTGCATTTGGATTCGATATTTTCCACTGGACTTGGGCTATTCTATATCGAAACTTTAATCATGTGGTTAATAGTCAAACCTTTAGAGTCAATGGTTAACCTTGGTTTACTTCCAATCAGGTGATAATTGATCTTAAACATTCTAAACCTCCATCTGTACCACTTTGGGTCCGTGAAAATAGTCGTCTTTCCAGAGTACCATTGCCAAGTAGTTAGTCTTTGCCACGAGAAGAAACGAGTACCAAGGATGAAGCTGCACTCCGTCAGATTTTAGAATCTTTTCAAGCATAGATTATTGCTTCTGTCCAAACACAAATTGAATCCCTGAAAATTGAAAAGGGAAAAGATAAAGCTATAGAACCTCAGGATGTGTTTGACCTCGTTGAAAACCAAAAAGATGATCAGTTACACGTCGACCCTGTCCTAGCTTATCGAATAACTCAGGTTGAAACTGCTTTGAAGAATATTAAAGACCCTGATGATCTTACTCTTGGATTAGGGGCAATGACCTTGTTTCCCACGGTCCGTCTGCCAGAGAAGTTCACAATGCTAGATATGAAGAAGTTTGACGGTATTGGATGCTCTAGGACTCACTTAAAAGTATATGTCGGTATCATGCAATCTCAGGGTTTGAGTGAAGAAAAGATGGCACAACTTTTTCAAATAACCCTTACAGGTCTTGCCCTACGCTGGTTAATGTCATTGGATTCATCTCGGGTAAGAACATGGCATGAATTGATGAAGGAGTTTATTGGTCGGTATTCATTCAACACGGATATTGAACTTACAAGAAGAGACCTAGAAACTACTAAACAAAAATCCGGAGAAACTTTCACTGAGTTCATTGCTCGATGGAGAGCTAAAGTCACTCAATTGTGGGACCGACCTCAAGAGAAGGAACAAGTCAAGATTATCCTTAGGAATCTCACTCCAAATTATGCCAAGTACTTGATGCCTCAGTACCTTCCTACTTTTCAATCCCTCCTTGAAGCTGGAAATCTAGTTGAGGATGCTTATTCTTCGGGACTTTTTGGTAACTCGTCTGAGTCAAAACCCAAACATTTCAAACCTAATGTCAATTCCTTACAAGTGGCCAACACCTCCTTCGCACTATCTCCTTAAGCTACTCAGCCTTCACAAACTAAGCCTAGGAGACAGTTTGCCAATCTTGGAATGTCCCTTAGTGTTGCTTATCAAAAATTGATGAAAAGGGGATTGCTGACGCCTTTACAACCTAAACATTTGCCAAATCCTCTTCCTCCAAACATGGATAATGGACAATTCTGTGAATTCCATCAGATACCTGGTCATGTTCTTGACAGGTGTATTACTCTCCGCCATGCTATCTAAGACTTGATTGAACAAGAAAAGGTTACCATACCCACTCCTACCGCACCCAATGTGAAGACTAACCCTTTGCCTACCTTTCAAAATAAACCTCCTCCTACTTTGAACCTAATATCCATATCCAAACCCGAATCAATTGACCCAGTTTCCTTCATTCACCCAATTGGTCTTAATAGTGCATTCGCTCCATGCTAGTATGAGCTCAACTACCCTAAGACAGTGACAAAACTGAAGAACAGAGAAATCATTGAAACAACGGGTTATCCCACATATGACAGGCTTGAATCAGAATGTGAATCAGAATGTAAAAGTAAGCAAGTTCAAGTCATCCATCGAAGATAACTGAAGTGGCATAAACTCTAGAATTGTGTCCCTCCATTCAGAATGATGTCGTCTTTTAAATCTTCTTAGTTTTTTTTTTTTAGCTTCAGTTGCATCAGTCTTTGAATTCAGTTAGTCATCTTTATTTTCAAGTTTTAGTTGAGTTTGTCAGTCTATGTTCTTTTCAATTCCAATAAATAAAGAAGCTTTTGATTATCATGTGTGCAATAATGATTTGAATATAAGATTTAACATGAGAAATGACTTAAAGCTCACTAACTGAACTTAATAAATATTAGAATTAAAGAGTACACTCAAGAAGTGCAAATTGGTGATACATTATCCTCAAGAGAACATGAGAGAATAGTAAACTTACGTGAGAAATTCAACAATGTTTCTTGCATGATCTCATAAGGATATATGGATGGATTACATAAAAACATAGATCAAGACATAAAGTTAAGAGTGATTTCAAAGTCAAAGATTATTGGTAAAAGATGATATAGCTGAAAGTATCGACAAAGACGCTAAGACCTACAGTGGATTTACCATGTTTTTCACTCAAAAGAGGAGAGTTTTCATTCATAAGATAATAAAAGATTTTCTCAAAATTTTAGAAGAGTTGAATAGTCAAAAAACTCGATTTCACAAAAGAAGACTGAAGAATATTTATTCTCAAAAGAAGATCTTACTCGACAGAGCAATCCAGATACCGAATTCCTAAACCTTGACCAAATTAATTAGTATTTCACCAAAGGAGGCCTTCTTTGGCCGAACTATTTTCCTGTTTTACCAAAAAAAAAGATAACCTTTCTAACCCTTTGCAGCCTTTAAAAAATCAATAGTCTTTTTTTTTTCTAAACCACACCAACCAACCTTGGGAGGTAAATCTGTATGAACTACGTTTTGACCTAATCCCAAAAGGAAAAAAGAAATATTTGGGGTACGTAGGCAACCTGAGAAGTTACTTCAGGTCCGGTCATTAAAAGAAAAATGTATTCTCTTAAGGAAAGTGTCATCCAAAAGAAAAATCCCCTATTGAAATGTTCAAAAGAAAAGAATGCCAAACTAAGGGTATTGGAAAAATGAATCAAAAGAATTGATAAAAAAAATTGCCAAACTAGGGGCATTTAGAAAAAAATCAAAATAATTGACAGAAAAGAGAGAATATCAAATTAGGGGCATTTTGGGAAGTTGAGCCTTATATCTTTTCTTTCTAAACCATATCCTAAGCCCACCTATTAAGTCCTCCTGAATGCTAATTGACTCGGTTAAGGTGCAGGGAACCAAGAAGTTATCGAGTTGGTTATTCAAGATCATTAAGAAAAAAAAAGAGAAGCCCGCTAAGTCGAAAACCCGAAAAGGAGACTTAGGCAAAATTTAGGGTATACCCATAAAAAAGAAAGTCTGCTAGGTTGAAAATCTGAAAAGGCGACCTAGGCAAAAATCAAGGCATCATCAGAAAAAGAAAAACAAAGCCCGCTAGATTGAAAACCTGAAGAGGCGATCTAGACAAAAATTAGGGCATCATTAAATGGAAGGAAAGGTCCCATCAAGAAGAAAAATTCAGAAGGAATCTTGTGTAGAAATTAGAAAATGCAGAACCATTCAAGCCACAATATTCGTTTTTCAGCCAAGAGCTCACATCCGACGAAGACAATGATGAAGTCGAAAAAATCAGAAGTCATTTTGAACATTGTAGGATCTTCAAAAGTATGTTTACTTGTTCGCTAATGGAAGATGTAGAACCATCAACCACTTTGAAGAGAAAGATCTTCTATTCTAATATTTATCAAGATTTTTTAAAATCCAGCTCAAGCATTTTTCAAAAGAAATTTGAAAGAAAATGATCAATCCCTTATTGCACATATGATAATCTTAAGAATCTTATTTTTAAGAGAATGTCAGTTCTTCTATCTGTAATACATCAGAGTCCATATTTTTCAAGCATAATCCATTCTATCAGTCTCGTAGTCAAGTTCCAGTTAAAGCCAACCTTGAAACTAGGGGCATTTTTTTGAAAGTCATTTAATTCCAAATTTTTGTTCTTAATCACATGATAAAAATGAAAATCTTACCTAAAAGTCTGATAAAGTCCAATGATAATTATGAATCTAAATGCATGATAAGCCAATAAAGGCCCGATCTTTCAAACTTTGAGCTCGATTTTGAATCATAGAATGAATAGGCTTTTTGAAGTGCCTATAAACCTAAGTTCGAGTCTGAGAAACGAGACTCCAACTTTTTGAATCATAAAATGAATAGGCTTTTTGAAGTGCCTACAAACTTAAGTTCGAGTCTGAGAAACGAGACTCCAACTTTTTGAATCATATAATGAATAGGCTTTTTGAAGTGCCTATAAACCTAAGTTTGAGTCCGAGAAACGAGACTCCAATTTTTTAAATCATAGGCTTTTTGAAGTGCCTACAAACCTTAGCTCGAGTCCGAGAAACAAGACTCCATGTTTAATAGGATTGTTTAAGTTCCTCTAAACCTTAGTCAGAGTCCGAGAAACGAGACTCCAGTTTTGTTTGAATCATATTGAATTAACAGGATTGTTTAAGTTCCTTAGCCCGAGAAGTATGGCTACAATAGGCTCGAGTCCGATAAACGAGACTAAAACTTTTTCGAACTCTAAAAAAAAATGTTATGACTCCGATTACCACATTGTTAAATCTTGCCATGATTGTTTTCGTTGCATAAGTGCATCTCAATTTTGAATCATTATTGTCAGTGAGAGAAGATCTCTAGGACCTGACACATTTTTACTCAGTAAGCATCACACCATTGCACATACGTGCACTTTTGCATTAGTCAAGGAGAATTTTCTAAAATTCGAGGATTTGACATCGTCAGTGAGAGTTCAAGCTCGAGGACCTGACAACCTTTTAGTTCGGGGAGAGTTTTTACCCTCAAGGATCAGAACACCTCGACAAATTGCTAAATTAGGCTGCAAAATGAACTGTCACTAGCTTTGGCATTCGGATATCGCACTATCTACCAAAATAGATTTTGCTATCTAATTTGCTTCAACCCTCTTCCAAAGAGGGGCATTTGTAGACACCCCATTTTTGCACTCGCCTGATTAATCAACTCGTCAACCCGATCGCAACGATTCCCAATGATGGATGTTTATTCCATTACTTTATTTTGTTACCAGAAATGTTTCAGAAATCCGAATGAGGTATCTCGAACTGATAAAACATTAGAAACCACTCCACGCTAAGAAAATACGATCCCAGAAACATAGAAATCATCATCTTGCAGACAAATAGAAGCTTCACGATAAAAATCACTAAAAAATTACCAAATTATCAAAATACCCCTAATATCAAAATATCCTTAGAGCCTACATTACACTTAGAGAAACTCATTCAAACACATAAAACAACAAATCGAAACCAAATAAATTATTTCACCAATTTTAACAGAATTTGACAAAATTACAAAAATGCCCCTCATAAAGTTCACAATCATTTCACACAAAAAAATTCATAAATGACACAAACTAATATTTCCATTGGATTCCTTACGAAAAATCGATTCTAAAACATCCTAGAACATTAAAAACCGACTTAAAACGTGAAAAGTCCTCTTCGGGGGTAAAATGGTAATTTCATAATTTTAATAATTAAAAATTTTGAAATTAATAAATAAAACATCAAATAATTAAAGTGAAACATTAATTAAATTAATTTAAAATTTTGAACTAAAACAATCGATCAATCAGGTTCTCATAAAAAATTGTTGAGGGTTCGTGAGATATTTCTTTAAGGACCCCTCCATTTGGGGGTCCAAAGAATTAAAGATATAATAGAGGGGGGTTCTCCAAAAATTTAAAGTCAATCAAGCAAGAATAAAGTCAAGGTATTAAAGTCAATCAAGTAAGACTAAAGTCAAAATTAAAGTCAATTAAGCAAGACTAAATATTAAAAGTCAATCAATTAAGACTAAAGTCAAAATATTAAAAGTCAATCAAATAAGATCAAAAGTCAAAATCCTAAAAGAGTTCTAATTAAATAATAACTCTATCTAATAGAGTTCTAACTAAAATACAACTCTACCTAAAATAATTCTAATTAAAATACAATTCTACCTAAAACAATTCTAACTAAAATACAACTCTAACTAAAAGAACTCTAATTAAACACTAACTCTATCTAAATCAACCCATAAAAAAATCTATAAATAGAGGTCCTCACACCCTATTTTCGTATCAAATCATAAATTCTAAGAGAAGTTGGTCTAAAAGTCCCCTAGCCTCCCATAAACCCTAGTTTTGGAGTCCCAACTCCTTACTTAACATCCCTCCTTCGATTTTAGCCTAAAAAACACCTAAAAGCCCTTCCAAAACACCCCAAAATCCATAATAAACTCGAAGAGTCCAAATTAAAAAAAGGATATACCTTGCCTCGGAGATCAGAAATCTAATCCGGAGACAGAACGAAGTAAGGAATATGGTACAAGAAGTAGTTTTTGTCGGATCTGAGGGAACAAGGTCTTTGCTATCGGAAAGGTATAATTTCTTACTTTTTTTTTATTATCTAGGTTTTTTTAACAATGTAACTTATTTGAAAAATTAGTAGAGACCGACTTTAGCCGGGCGGGGTTGATGCCTAACACCTTCCAACCTCTTGACATGATCCCCGAATTCAATTTTTTTTTTCTGTTCTAGATTAGTTCTTTATCCATTTAGAATCATTGATCGGTTCCTAGACCATAATAACTAGGTGGCGACTCCCAAACCTCAAGGTTCAAAAGCGGATCCGCGTACCCCGCGGATCGAGGGGGCTTTCAAGCTTTCTCTAAACCCTAATTTTGAAGCCCTAACTCCTTACCTAACACCCAAATCCCTACTTTTGCTCAAAAAACACCCATAAACTCTTCTAAAGTAGGCAAAAATCCATAAAAAAAATTTAGAAAACTCGCAGATTTAAGAAGAAGATACTTCATCTTAGAAGATTAGAAGCGGATCCAGTGACGGAAACGAAGCAAGGAACACAATCAAGGGATCTCTCCGTCGGATCTGAGGGAATCAAAATCGTTGCATTCGTAAAGGTAAATATTTTTATTTTTTATTATTTAGGTCTTTTTACCAATGTAGTTATATTTGAAAAAAAGTAGAGACCGACGTTTGCTGGATGGGGTTGGTGCCTAACACTTTCCAATTCCGTAACGCGATCTCCGGACTCGTATTTTCTTTCGTAGATTATTGTTATTTACCTTTTAGAGTCAATGTTCGATTCTTAGACCGTAATAACTAGATGGCAACTCCCAAACCTCAAAAATCAAAAGCGGATCCGCACACCCCGCTGATCGAGGGCACTTTCAGTAACGACTCCACTGGGAATTATTGAGGATCATACTTGAAAAGCCCCAAGTATGGGAACATTACCAAATCGACCTAATTTTTTTATTATTTATTTATTTAGTTTGATTTATTTTATTTGTTTATTTATTTATTTTTATCTTTTATTTTTATTTTCGGGGCTTGATTGTGGATTTTTTTTTGGATTTTGGGTATTGTATTTTTATTTTTTATCAAATTAAGGGTCACTTTTTGATGACCCTAAATAATGAAAGATTCAAATTGACATATAAATTGAGGATGAAATCATGGTGATTGGGAAGAGAGTCATAGATTAAACCCTTTTTTTTTCTTTTTAAAAAAAAAAATTTGAATGTAAATTTTTTAGCACATTACTATGCATGGGTAGCAAGTTGTGAAAATAAATTAATTGTAGTGATGCATTAAGAAAGAAAAAAGGTGCCTTTTTTAATGTTGTTCGTGATGAGAAGAGAATTCCAAGAAAAAAAATCAGAAAAAAATCGCAAAAAAAAATATTTTTGTGCGTGGTTTGCCTTAACAAAAAACAATTTTTTATTTTTCATCTTCTTCTCAAATAAATTATTTTGAGTGATGTGGTAAGAAATAAAAAAAATTTCCTTTTTTAATTTTTTTTGGGATGAGGAGAGGATTCTAAGAAAAAAAATATAAAAAAAAACAATCATAAAATTTTTTTTGTGGTGTGCTATTAGAAGAAAACGTCTTTTTATTGTTTCTATCTCCTTCTCCAATGGAAGAAACGAAAAACATCAAACAGAGAGGCGTTGCTCTCTCTCTGTCTCTCTAATCTACACTTTCGACTCTTTATTCATAGAACTTGTTCTCTAGAGAATTCACAATCAATCTTAATTTTGAATCGAATTGTGTTCTAGATTAGGAGAAGAAACGATTCCATCTCACACGATCCTGGATCATTAGATCGAGCATCTGATGGAATGTAAACCTCTCACAGAGGCAGAGGTGAGATGGAACGTGTAGCTGTGAGGTGCCCTGCTATGGTGTGTGGTGATATTCATGGGCATTTTCTTGATTTAATCGAGCTCTCTCAGGTTGGTGGAAATGTTCACGACTCTAATCATCTCTTAAAGGGAGATTACGTAGATCGTGGATACTATTCTATTGACTTGAAAGTTAGTTATAGAGATAGAATTGCAATTCTTATAGAGCCGGCAGATAACTCAAGTGTATGGAGTCTATGATGATTTGTAATCTCCATATCTTCACCACCTATTGATCTCCATCTATCGTGAATGATTCTGGTTTTCCATTGATTTCACGTGGACGTGTCTTTAAAACAAGTTAAAAAAAAAAAAAACAAATAGCCTTATCAATCATCTTCATTATTTTCTATGGGAGCTCTCCTGTTGTTGTTGCTGAGATATCTTTGGTTTTGGAAACTTCCAGGAAAGTAGCTTTACTTAGATAATTCGTCTTTTATTCTTAAAAGCAGGAAAGGAGCACTGACAAGGTATTTCTTGTTTTATATAAATTTCAGTTTGTATGAAAGGAAACTTGTCATGCATAGGGCTGCCCCTAGTTTTCAGTCCCTGTTAACAAATGAATTCATAGGTACCATTTCTTAAAAAAAAAAAAGACAAAATCAGCAATTTTTCTTTTCTTTTAAAAGGAAAGTTATAAAGTTGAATCTTGATATTTGAAGACTTGTGAGTTGGTGTTGTGGTAGCAACACGCATTTTAAAAAAAAAGGATTTTGAATTATGTGCTGCTGGCAGCCACATACTTTCGTATCAAAAGTTTTTAAAGATATCTTGGGGCAGCAACATATATAAAAAAGAAAAAAAAAGTGCTTTGATGCTTAGGGGCAATATTGAAGTTTTTGAGTTGTATGTTGTGGCAGCAACACACATAAAAAAAAAAAAAAAATGGGCAGCAACATATTTTTATATAAAAAAAAGGGGTTTTTAAAGATATCTTGGGATAGCAACATAAATTATTATTTTTTTTTCTCATTTGTTTTATAAATTCAAAAAAAAAATAAAAAAATCATGACTCCCTATCTCTACCAATATCATTATATCCTCAATTCAAATATTCGTTGGAACCTCAATTTACTGTGGGTCGCCCAAAATGATCCTTGATTGGCCATGGTAAATATAAAAAACAAGTTCTCAAATCAACTCAGTTGACCCAGAAAAATTATGCTTAGACATGTCATATGCTAGCTCGAGTCGGATGGCCCCTTTTTGATGTCTTGTTTTGATTCGATCGTGTGGTTGGATTTTTGATAGTTGATCCTTATAAGTACTTTGAGGCATGTTATGATGAGTGATTGCATGTTGGATATTATTTTTTTATCTTGATCTTGATTATGTATTATTATATATCTTTTATGATCTAGATTGATATTGTATGTTGGAATTTGGATTGATTTATGTACCTATGGGCCCGTTTGTTTGAAAAATGCCTCGGGCACACCCCACCCTGTTTTGCACATACCACTAGCATGTTTATTGCTTTGCACGCTTGCATGTCCCTTATAACGAACGTTGCACTAATGCGTGGCCCGGTCTCTTTGGAGATGCGACGTCATTCATGAAAACCACAACTCTAGTCAAGTACCTTAGGGTATATCAAACTGGGGCATCAGTACCGTCTGATCAGATGACTCTGAAAGGTATATCGATGCACCAAGCTGGAACGACCTGAGCCTTTGACCTATTGTAAGTTGCACAATCACATGTCCCGTTTGCCAACGTAGTATTAGTACGTGATCGGTCCCCTCGTGGGATGCCAAACCATTTATAAAAGCTACAACACTTGACTTGTACCCATAGGCATATCAAAGATGATCCAAGTACATCAGTTGTACTTATTGACCAAAACCAGTGCCTAAACGAGATCCTGCTCCGATGTACTACGGTACAAGGAGGATAGACTACGTCTATTCTAGAAAAGAGGTGATTTAATAGTGCCTTTACTTAAGCATCGCGCGCCACCTCTGATCTGGGGATTAAACTGACTGCTTTTGACTTCAGATAAGTGAGTTGAAATTTTAGATTATCACCTATATGGTATATCAAACCAAGTCACTACGTATCGTTTGATTGAGTACGCTCGAGAGGTATATAGGTATACTTGGGCAAGGGTGGTCAGATAAAAAAACATTGTACGTAGTAAGGATAGAATCTAGAAACCTCCATATAGGTCACGACTCGAACTTATCATGGGTGTTCCGGGTTGCTCTATTTAATCCAACCAAAATGTAAGTAGGTGGATCGATCCACACCGCTCCAATTAAACTCGCAATATCGGTCTAACCCAACAAACTTAATTGATGAGACATACTAGTCAATATCAAGTTAAACCAATTAGCCAAATTCGTAAATAGATCTTATGGATCAACATATGGATCGGTTGAACTAATTGGCTTAAAAATATTAGATAAAGTGATGCAAGTGGAATATTCAGATCCATTGGGTCGAACCGGCTCAAACTCAAATGGGTACATTGTCCCAATCACGTTGCATCGACCAGTTTAATTTAATGGACTGAATATTTCATACTTAACAAGATCAGTAAATCATCTTCATGTAATATTTCTTGATCGAAATATTTCATTGGTTAGAGATTTTGAATCTAGGGGTTAACTTAACCCATGTTATCAAGAGGAACATCTATTTGTTAAAAGTCTACTCTAGGGTCCATAACTAGTAATCCACCTTTGATGGGGTTTTCAGAATTATCATTGTACCCAAAATCAAACGTCCACCTCCTAGTTGGAGTCGTAAGTTCAGTTGGTTAGAACGAACGTCAATACTAAGTCAACAGGCAGAAATGACTTTAGAATCTGAGCTTACAAAAATCAGTAAGATTTTGGCAGTTTTTGTCAATGATATCAACAGTATAAAAGGTAAGGTAGATGCTTTGAAATAGATTTCAGAATTAACAGGCAATCCCCTTGACGATCCAAAAGGAAAAATGGTAGAACAAAATGTAACGAGACGTGCACATGAGGCCTTCGAACTTGATGGAGATGAAGAACGTTTCGATGAAAATCCGGTGTTAGCCAACAGGATGTCTCAGTTGGAGTCAGCTCTGAAAAGCATAAAGGGTATCGATAAAATTACACCAGGCATTGAAGTTCTGAACCATATCCCTAGAATTCATTTACCAAATAAATTTGTGATGCCTGAAATGGACAAGTTCAGTGGGTTAGGTTGTGCAAAAACGCATCTTAAGGTGTATGTTACTAACATGCGTACTATGGGACTCAGTGACGAATAGATGACATTGTTATTTCAACGGATTCGATTAGGATCAGCTCTATGATGGTTGATGTCTCAAGATCGAACTACAGTAGGTACATGGGAGAAAATGTCAAAGGCTTTCTGGCATCAGTATAAGTACAGTATCGAGAATAAAACTTCAAGAAGGGATCTGTAATCAACTAAACAGAAGATGGGGAAACATTTACTGATTTCATTGGTCGCTGAAGGGCCAAGGCTGCACAAATGTGGGATAGACCTTCAGAGAAAGAACAAGTGGCTATTATCTTAAAAAATCTCTCGCAAGGGTATGCTCGACATCTAGTCTCCCAATACCTTCCTACATTCGAGTCTCTGTTGCAAGCCGGTAGCCAAGTGGAAGATGCTTTCACTTCTGGAGTCTTTTCCAATCCTTCTGATAACAAGTTCAAAAAGTCTTTCACCAATTCTAAGTCTAGTACTGATCACGCCTATGTAGCCAATACGTCTAATACACCCGTCCAATCTATTATCCTGCCTAGTAACCAAGTTAACCCTAATCAACCTCGACCACGTAGGAAATTCACCAATCTTGGGATGCCTTTGAGCATTTTCTTTCAGAAACTATTAAGTAAAGGGCTCATTGCACCTCTCCAACCTCGACCTTTACCAAAATCACTCCCCACTTCTCACAATCCCAACCAATTTTGTGAGTTTCACCAAAATTTCGGTCATCTTACTAATCGTTGCGTCACTCTTCGTCACACAGTTCAACACTTCATTGACGCCAAAAAAGTTACTGTCCCTGTCCTTGCCCCTGAGCAGCCAAATGTTACTACAAACCCTCTACCCACTTACCAATATCCTCAAAATTTGAACATGGTATCCAACACTCAACTCTCGTTTGACCCAATCCTTCTCATCCACTTAGTCAATCATAAGCCTCCCAGCCCCCCTCTTACTAGAGTGATGATCCCTAATGAGTTTTTTGCCACCAAATGCAGCCTTGGCCAAGGGAGTAAGTTTAAACAAGGCAAAGATTCCAAAGAAGAAAACTCAGTCTTACTACTTGGAAACGGTGTCCCGAGTTCTCAGTCTGTAATCAAACCCGTTATGGGTAATTGTTTCTAGTTTTTTTTATCAATTCAATAATCAAGTCTTTTTTTTATCTTTTATTAGTCAAGTTAGTTTTTGGAGTCCACAATGGTGTCAGTCACCCCTTTTGAATTTAATTGAATAAAGAAAATTTTTGAATACCTTGAGCGCATTAGCAAATTAACTAATAAATTTGCTTCAAGGAGAAATTCCTCTAATAAGAAACCCCTTCTTGAATGAGAAGATAAATATCTTGCTCGAGGAAGCAAAGGTTATTGAACTCAGAACAAAAATAATTCACAAGAAATTCATATTAGAACTGACTTATTCCCAAGGAACACAAAGAGATGATGAATTAATTCAGAAAATTCAAAAGACTTGCTTGCGTGGTCTTATAAGAATATGTTGGTTAAGTTTAGTTGTTGCTCAACACGAAATATATACTCATCCTATTGGAACACCACATGTATAAACTAGAATGGACTCACATAATCAGATGAGAAGTTACAAAATATATCAATGTTGGGCTTCTCAACACATTAGAGCTCCCAGAATAAAACCAATGGAGCAATTAAAGTGGCCAACAAAGATCTTGAAACTATCATCATGAAAAAGGTTTCAGTCACATTGAGATTGATATAAGAAATTATCTTTTGCACCATTAGTATGACTTGATCTTCTACGAAAGTTGTAGTGCTCGTTGTTATGTGATATGAAAGGAAAGTCAATTGTCAGAAGCAGATTAGATCCTCAAGGGTACGAAGAACTAAACTTGATTGAAGAAAAATAACTTAGAGTTCTGTACCACATGCAAACTCATCAAAGAAGATTCACTCACACGTTTGACAAGAAAATCAAAGTTCTCCACTTACAAGTCAAGGACTTAACCATCAGACTTCAAAGAAAATTGAGCACTCGTCCTCGACCATAGGAGGAAGTCTGAATTCAATTAGGGAGAACCGTTCATCATCAAGGAAATATTACTAGGAAAAGCTGTCAGACTTCAAGACCATGATGGAATTGAATTACCAAAACCAACCAACCTTGACCAAATCAAACGGTACTACATTTAAGGATGGTCGAATCAATTCTCCTGTTACCCAGTTCAATATATCTTTTCTCAAGCCCTTTGTAGCATTTTCAACAAAAAAAAAAATATATATATATATATATATATATATATATATATATATATATATATATATAGGTCCCGTTTCCCACCCTAAGCTTTACCTTACACTTTAACGAACGTGTTTTGTCCTACATGAGTTAGAAGTTTTGGAATAGGCTGATTTTTGGTAAGGATGATCTCTATGGTGAGGAGATCATCCTCACCAAAAATCAGCTCATTCCAAAACTTCTAACCTCATCAAAAATGGTTTACAGAAAAATGGACGGTCCACAATTTTTCAACTTGTAAACATGGGGCTAAAATTTCGGAATGGGCTGATTTTTGGTGAGGATGATCTTCTAATCGTAGAGATCATCGTCACCAAAAATCAGCCCATTCCAAAACTTCTAACCCATGTAGGACAAAACATGTTTGTTAAAGTATAGGGTAAAGCTTAGGGTGTTGAACATTTCTTTATATATATATACCTTTTCTTTCTTAGCCTGATCACCTAACCCAAGGAGGAAAAATTTGAACTACGTTTTGGCCTGATCACAAAATTCTGGGTTACGTAGGCATTCTGAGAAGTTACTTCAAGCCCGACCACATCAAAATAAAAAAATCTATTTCCCCACACAAAAAAATCTAGAAAAAATTCAAAAAAAAAAAAGAAATATCATCCAAAATGGGGAAGAAAATTCAAGGAAAAAGAAAACAATTTAAAAGGAAATGCCACACAAGGGACATTTGGGTTTCTGAGCCTCAAAATTCCTTTCTTTTTATACCTAGTCCTAAGCTTACCCATAAAATTCCTCCTAAGTACCGTGTGAAAAGTCAAGGAAGATAGCAAAACATGATCAGACAGCAATTTTATAAGGAAGAAAAGAAAAAAAAAAAGAAAAAAAAAGCCTGCTAGGTTGAAAACCTGAAAAGGGAACCTTAGGCAAAAATTAAGGCAAGCTTGCAAGGTTGAAAATTCGAAAGGATAGTCTTAGCCACAATCAGAGCAAAGAAAAAAGCTCGCTAGATCGAAAATCTGAAAAGGCAATCTAGGCAAAAACTAGAGCATACTCGCTAGTTTGAAAACCTGAAAGGGCAATCTAGACAAAAGTTAGAGCAACAAAGAAAAACAGAAAAAAATCTCCATAGAGTTGAAAAGTTAAAAGGTGGTTCAAGTCGAAACATCAGAAATTCGAATAATCAAGTTCAACACCCAGTTTAAACCAAGCAAAGACTCAAAAGTCAGTCTACGATTAATCTGAAAATTTTTTACTTCTCCAAGTGAACCAAGAGGGAAAATGGTGGATTCTACAATGAATCTCAAAATGAAATATTTTATTTTCTTGAGCCTGACTCAAAATCTTCAATATAAAAAGTCGAAATTAAAAGTTGAATCTTTATTGCACTTGTGGTAATCAAATATTCCAAACCTACATACAAGGGGAATTTTCTTTCTTCTCTGATATATAGTTTCCCTCCTTATACTAGGGGCAATTTTTTTACAAGATATGTTCAATACAATGTTTCCTGTCAAACTAAGCGCATTTTGTTCTCAAACTTGATCAATGTTAATCCTAAAGGATAATGGGAATCCCAAATTTAAGGTTACCCTCTTGATAAACCCTTGAGGTTCAAAAGAAGTTAAAATTCATAAAATTTTGAAAGACTTTGAGGTTCAAACAAAAGTGTTTCTGATCTCATATTTGATTTTGCCCAAAGATTAACTCATTACCCTTTCACCTAGAATAGGAGATAGGGCATTCTTTCTTTCCCAGATTCATATTCAGTCATTTTTTCCTAGATCTATTCAATCCCAGATTCAATCATTTTTTTTTAGTTTCATTTTCAACCATTATTTCCCAGATTTATTCATTCCCAGATTCAATCATTTTTTTCCAGATTCATTTTCAATCATTCTTTACCAGATTCATTCATTCCTTCACCGTTTTATTTAGTTATATGCCACCGAGGATTTTCTCAAAATTATGCTCAGATACCATCGAGGGTTTTCTTGAAATTTTGCTCAGATGCCACCTAGGATTATCTCGGATTTTGCTCAGTAGAACTTCTAGAAAAATAATTCATTACTCTTTCACCCCGAGTAGAGTAGAACTCCCAGAAAAATAGTTCATTACTCTTTCACCCTGAGCAGATCGAGTAGGACTCCCAGAAAAATAGTTCATTACTCTTTCACCCTGAGTAAGTAGAGTAGAACTTCCAGAAAAATAGTTCATTACTCTTTCACCTTGAGTAGGTGGAGTAGAACTTCCAGAAAAATAGTTCATTACTCTTTCACCCCGAGTAAGTAGAGTAGAACTTCTAGAAAAATAGTTCATTACTCTTTCACCTCGAGTAGGTAAAGTAGAACTCCCAGAAAATTAGTTCATTACTCTTTCACCCCGAGTAAGCATAGTAGGCTCCCAGAAAATTAGTCCATTACTCTTTTACCCCTAGTAGGTAGAGTAGGACTTCCAAAAAAAAAATTATTCATTACTCTTTCACCTAGGGTATGTAGAGTAAGATATTCAACTTTTGCTCAGATAAACTCATATTATGCTCAATTTATACTCAGATAATGCTTAGATTATGCTCAGTTATGCTTAGATTTTACTCAATTTTTACTTCAATTTTTCTCAGATGCTGTCGAGGGTTATCTCAGATTTTGCTCAAACTTTACTTAATTTATGCTCAGATCTAGCTCAGACCATCTCTGAGATTTATCTCAGATTTCAAGTACACAATTGTACACATTAGTCAAGGAGAATTTTTTAAAATTCAAGGATCTGACACCGTCAGTGAAAGTTCGCCCTCAAGGACCTGACAACTTTTTAGTTCAGGGAGAATTTTATCTTCAAGGATCCGAACATCCCAATGAATTGCTAAATTATGATACAAAATGAACTGTCACTAGCTTTGGCATTCGGATATCACACTATCTACCAAAATAGATTTGCTATCTAGTTTGCTTCAATCCTCTGTCAAAAAGGGGCATCTGTAGACACCTCATTTTTATACTCGCCTAATTAATCAATTCGTCAATCCGATTGCAACGGTTCCCAATGATGGATGATTATTCCATTACTATATTTTATTGCTAGATATGTTTCAGAAATTCGGATGAGGTATCTTAAACTAACAAAACTGTAGAAACCACACTACGCTAAGAAAATATAACCTTAAAAACATAGAAATCATCATCTTACAGACAAAAAAAAGTTTTACGATAAAAATCACTAAAAAATGATCAAATTATCAAAATACCCCTAGCATCAAAATATCCCTAGAGCCTACAGTACACTTAGAAAAATATTTTCAAACACATAAGATAACAAATTGAAACCAAATAAGTCATTTCACCAATTTTTACAAAATTTGACAAACTTACAAAAATGCCCCTCATAAAGATCACGACCATTTCACACAAAAATTTTCATAATGATACAAACAAATATTCCCATTGAATTTCTTACGAAAAATCGATTCCAAAACATCTTGAAATATTAAAAAATAACTTAAAACACAAAAAGTCCTTTCCAAGGGTAAAACGATAATTTTATAATTTTAAAAATAATTAAAAATTCTGAAATTAAAATATTAATTAATGTAAAGTGAAATCCTAATTAAAATTAAATATTTTTAAGTCAAGTCAATCAAGTAAGACTAAAGTCAAAATCCTAAAGTCAAGTCAATCAAGTAAGACTAAAGTCAAAATCCTAAAATTAAGTCAATCAAGTAAGACTTAAATGAAAATCCTAAATTCTAGTCAATTAAGTGAGACTTAAGTCAAAATCCTAATCAATCTAATAAGACCAAAGTCAAAATCTTAATAGAATTCTAATTAAACTAAAAAACTATCTAAAAGAATTCTAATTAAACTCTAAAACTATCTAATATAATTCTAATTAAACTATAAAACTATTTAATGTAATTCTAATTAATCACTAACTCTATTTTAAAATAATTCTAATTTAACAATAACTCTATCTAAAATAATTATAATTAAACACTAACTCTATCTAAAAAACACTTTAAAAAAATCTATAAATAAGGGTCCCTACAACTTATTTTCGTATGAAAAAATAAATCGTAGAAAAAATAGGTCAAAAAGTCTCCCTAGCCTTCTCCAAATCCTAATTTTGAAGTCCTAATTCCATACCTAATACCCAAACCCCAATTTTTGCTCAAAAAACACCTAGAAACTCTTCTAAAACACCCAAAAATTTATTTAAAAAAAACAGAAAACTCGCAGATCTAAGAAAAAGATACTTCATCTTAGAAAATCAGAAACAGATCAATAGAAACGAAGTAAGGAATCACAATCAAGGGATCTCTCAATCAGATCTGAGGGTACCAAAACCGTTGCATTCGTAAAGGTAAATATTTTTATTTTTTATTATTTAGGTCTTTTTAGCAATGTAGTTTTATTTGGGAAAAAGTAGAGACGGCGTTTGCCTGGCGGGGTTGGTACGTAACACCTTCCAACCCCATAACGTGATCTCTGGACCCATATTTTCTTTCGTAGATTAGTGTTATTTACTTTTTAGAATCAATGTTCGGTTCCTAGACCGTAATAATTAGGTGGCGGCTCCCAAATCTCAAAAATCAAAAGTGGATCCATGCACCCCGCGGATCGAGGGCGCTTTCAAAGATATTGTCATGGCTCCTTAAGTTCGCACACCAAATTTGGAGTTGGTGGCCTAAGTTGACTCAATTCATCTTCACCCCGTCTAGTACGTGAGATAATTTTGAATTACCCATGCCTTTCATTGTAAGTGGGTTATTCCTTGTCTTTGTTTGTTATTTTTTATTTTGCACACACTTGGATTAGTAATTAAGTTAGGAAAGAGCACCCATTTCCTAGGGATGACCCAATAAAATAAGGATTGGAAGAGATTATCAATTTCTTGCTCTAAATAGGATAATTAAATTCACTAGCCATCCAATCAAATTAATTAAAATCAATTAAACTTGACTGTAAGGCCCACAAGCTCAATAGAAGAAATCTGGTTCAAGTTGTTTCGATTGAGTTTCTTGATCATCTTTGGTATCTAGTAAGATCTTATCTTTTTTAGGGGAAAAACTCAATGTAATCTAAAAAGAAGACAACTTAAAAGTTCCCTTGCTTATGCATTGCACGCCACTTTTAATCTGAAGATTCGAATGATCCAAATTTAATTTCATAGAATCAAGTCAAATGGTTAATTGTGCCCATCTTTTCTTAGTCCAATTTTTTCTTTCGTGATTGTTTGATATACTCTGTGATTTGCATGTTTGGTAGGCAATCTAGGCGTAATGTATTAAAGCCATTTGATCTTAAGATCGAACATTCCCTTAGTAAAATATGTAGGAAACCATCATTAACTATGATGGGTGATTGAGAGCGAACTCTCAATAAGCACTTCGCTCCCATTTTCGTTACCCCATCTACATGCATTGTGTGGACACGGGATTTCGAATGTTTTTCAAACATCCCTCCACTTTGGGGTGTTTTGGAGTCGCCACCATTCAAATTGGTAAAGGGGTGTGAATGGTCACCCGGATTTATATTTTTGAAAAATCATGTCATTTTGCCATTTTTTGTTGACTCTCGTAAGATAAGGTGTATGGTCCAACCTTGATTCAAGGTAAGGGGGTCCATTTATGGAGTAGGGAAGGTGTTAGGCACCCTACTCCACCCACCATAGGTGGTAACCTCGGATCCGGTCATTTTTAGAATAAAGAAAATAAAATCGAAAATGGTTTGAGGTGTGCCCTCAAATGTGAGGGGCTTTGATATAGATTTAGTCCATTGAGGGCACCCTTATTGAAAAAGGGGCCCTTGAAGGACTCAAATCATTGTGGTGTGTGCAAAGTGTGGGAAAAGGGGAAGTAGAAGAGGGGATGTAGAGGGGGTGTTCCTTTTGTTGAACCCACCTTGACCCTTCCTTGACTTCCTTTGACCTTCCTTTGAGTTGGCTTGGACTTGCTTGAAGTTGTAAGAGAGTGAGTTGAGTTGAGGGTGAGGTGTTGAGAGTAGAGTAGAGAGTTTTGATTGTGGAGGATTTTTTTATCAAGTTTTCATTAGGTGTGGTGAGGGGAGAATGGAGGGGTTTTTATAGAGGTTGGAGAGATATTTTGAGGGTATAATGGGGTGAATGAAGAGAATAATGG